>NC_085991.1:3539996-3839996 GCF_030014385.1 Trichomycterus rosablanca | reverse complement strand
CTATACCATCCCCCTCACCCCTCAGACACACCCAGTTGAATTTGGGGCCCCGTCATATCCCTTCATTAAGCCGACAAAGCGAGTGCTGTTGATTCCAGCCCTCATTTTGCACCACTTTCAACCTTTATTTGCTTTAAGTGCACCATAAAAACAAGTCTGTGAAAAGAGACGAAGGTTTAAAAATGAAAGCAAAACCAGGCTCAGCGCCTCCGTCGCTTCGACTCCACCCTGATCCGCTACTGCATTCTTTTATACGTGAGTTTTTTTGCATAGTAACATCCAACCTGTCCAACTACATTTCCACCCAAAGAAGTAGGTCACCAGCTACATGAAACAATATTGTGGTTTCATTTTTTTCAGTTTGTTTCCTGTTAGATAAAAGCATACATACAGTCCCTGACAGAAGTTCTGTCGCTTATCCATGTTGTGGAAACAAAAGCTTATAACCTGACTTTAAATTCATCCATTGGTTTTAGAAATGACTCATATGAAACTCAGCTGAAACCCTCCCAAATGAGGTTTAATTTACGAAAATAAATTTGCTTCACTGCAGAAATATTGATCATTTAATGAACACAGAAAGGTCAGATTTTGGCAAGACAAAAGTTTTGTCGCCCACAGAAAGTAATGTGAAAATCAAACAAATAATTTACTTCAAATACAAAGATATGTTTCATAACATTGGTGAATGAAGTTGTGGTGCTATTAGAGCCATATTTAATATTTTGTGTGACTTCCATGAGCTTTAAGGACTGCATCCATGCGGTTCGACAATGATTCATACAATTTATTGATGAAGTCATCAGGAATAGCAAAGAATGCAGTCTTACATGCCTCCCAGAGTTCATCAAGATTCTTTGGTTTTGTCTTCCAAGCTTCCTCTTTTATCCTACCCCAAACATGCTCAATGATGTTCATGTCTGGTGACTGGGCTGGCCAGTCCTGGAGCACCTTGATCTTCTTCGCCTTGAGGAACTTTGATGTAGAGATGGATGTATGAGATGGAGCACCATCCTGCTGCAAAATTTGACCCCTTTTATGATTGGGAATGTAAGAGGTAGCTAATACTTCTTGATATTTTAGGCTATTGATATTGCCTTCCACCTTGCGAATGTTTCGCACACCCCCATACTGAATGTAACCCCAGACCATGATCTTTCCACCACCAAACCTAACAGTTTTCTGGGTGAATCTTGGATCCATACGGGCTCCAGTAGGTCTCTTGCAGTATTTGCGGCGGCTGTGGTGTAATTCGACTGAAGATTCATCTGAGAAATCCACCTTCTGCCACTTTTCCAGCGTCCATCCGTTTAGCAGGCTGTGGGCCTTGGCAAATGCCACATGGTTTTTTAATTGCCGTTTGTTTAGTGCTGGCTTCTGGGCACTGATTCGACCATGGAGGCCATTTCGAGACAGAATCCTACAAACTGTTCTAGTTGACACAGGGACTTGAGGTGACCAGGCCTGGTGGAGCTCTGCTGCAGTGGAAGAGGGGCTGGCTTTGTATTTTCTAACCAACAAACGTTCCTCCTTAGCAGTTGTCTTGCGGGGTCTGCCGGACCTGGGCTTGTTAAAAACATCTCCAGTCTCTTCAAATCTTTTTTTAATTCTTTGTACTTGACGTTGAGACACATTAAAGGTGCCAGCCACCTCTGCAGTGGATCTGGTCTTCAGCCTCTTGATAATCAAGGCTTTGGTCGCAGGGTGGATTTTTGGCATGTTGTCAGAGGTGAAGTTGCAGTTCAAGTGAAGGTCTGGGGTGCTGAGGTTCTTTTTATACACACCCACTAATTAACCGATCAATTAGTGAGCACAGGTGAGGCTGTAAACTAGGATTGGGTGCATTATATGACAAGGCGACAAAACTTTTGTCTTGCCAAAGTCTGACCTTTCTGTGTTCATTAAATGATCAATATTTCTGCAGTGAAGCAAATTTATTTTCGTAAATTAAACCTCATTTGGGAGGGTTTCAGCTGAGTTTCATATGAGTCATTTCTAAAACCAATGGATGAATTTAAAGTCAGGTTATAAGCTTTTGTTTCCACAACATGGATAAGCGACAGAACTTCTGTCAGGGACTATGACACCATGCCACACCCTTACTTGGACATACTTATCAGATATTTCATTCCTTTTTCATTTCATTCCTTCTATCTTATCGAAGGCTGCCCAGGAGAAAGAGGAGCTTCAGCGCAAAGGGGATCACTTGGACGCCGACATCCGCAAGAAGGAGAAAGAACTTCGGGCACTGGAAAACACCCTGCAGGTTCTCAATAACTGTAACAGCACCTACCGCAAGTCCCTTAACAAGGTCACCCAGTCCAGTATGTACCAGTATGACTTCCTCTTCTACCCCCTGATATCGGTTAAGCACAGTTTGACAATGTTCATGCACTTGTGTGGGACACGCATGCCACGGCAGTCTTGGGATTTCAGTAACCTCTCGCTTTTTTATTTGACTGAGTGGCGGCTCGGACTGAATCTCACCGAATTCTAATGACAACATTAGTGAAAAGCTTAGCGATACAGTACTTAGCATTACACCGTACAGTCCATCAGATTTAGATTTGACATTATTCACATTGCCGTTAAAGAAAACGAAAACAGGCCTAATACCGAGCCTTGTGGGACACCCAGTTGTAAAAGTTCAGTCAGTTTAGGATGTTTAGGATGGCAGTTCAAATAGCCTCGTTAGGCTGTTCCAAAACCAGTCATTGTCCTCTCGCAACACCCCCAAGTTTTGAGATTATTTTCCCTCATTGTTCATTATTGCATCCTTTTTTGCAATACACTAGAACCTATGACCAACAAAGCCACCCTAGGACATAATGCTACCACCACCGTGCTTCACAATAGGTACAGCATGCTACTGGTCCAAACAGGCTACTGGTAAACACTTCTTCAGTAGGCGCTCTGAAGGTGTTGATTTAGACACAGTGGCTTCTCTTTTCGGCACAGCCTTCTGTAAGCTTGTTCGACTGTGGACAGTGACACCTGTGTTCCAACAGCTTGGTCTACATACACAGATCAGTACCGTATTAAACGTTAAAGCCGGTGACTTCTCTCCGTAGGCCCTGAGTATCAGGAAAAGCTGAAGCTAGAGGAACAGAAACGGGCAGCGGATGAGAAGTTCAAGTTTAAAAGACGCCAAATCAGAGAAGTGCAGGAGGACATTGAGGTTGGTCTGATTGTATAAGATCCTAAAACAAATGTATGACTTTAATGGAGGTGTTAAGATCATAAGGCCACCCTTTGTTTCTTTTGTAACTTCTTGGAATGCTGTTATACAAGTCGTAAATGGTTTTAATCGAAACATCTTCGAATGAAGGAGGTGGAGTTCTCATTCTCTGTCTGCACTCAAGAACTTTCTGTTAAGGTTCAGTGATTTTTCAGTTTGGTCGCCGGGTGACAGTCTAATTTGGAGGCAGTATTTTTCTACAGTATGCCAAATCATTGTCTGTACCATTATGGATCACCTGCCATACCTAAAGGTTGTCAGCAGACATTGTGGGTTAAAGTTTTTCCCATGTAGGGAAACTAGTTAAAGTTAATTAATCAGTCCATATTATATCTCTCCTATTGTTCTAAGGTCCAGTTTTTGTGTTCCTTACATCAATGTATGGATTTTTACTCTCAGTGTACAACATGATTTCCTTTATAAGATACACTGATCAGCCATAACATTAAAACCACCTCCTTGTTTCCACACTCACTGTCCATTTTATCAGCTCCAGCTTCTACAATTACTGACTCTAGTCCATCTGTTTCTCTACATACTTTGTTACCCCCTTTTAGCTGGTGGATCATTCTCAGCACTGCAGTGACACTGACATGGTGGTGGTGTGTTAGTGTGTGTTGTGCTGGTATGAGTGGATCAGACACAGCAGCGCTGCTGGAGTTTTTAAACACCGTGTCCACTCACTGTCCACTCTATTAGACACTCCTACCTAGTCGGTCCACCTTGTAGATGTAAAGTCAGAGACGATCGCTCATCCATTGCTGCTGTTTGAGTCGGTCGTCTTCTAGACCTTCATCAGTGGTCACAGGACGCTGCCCACGGGGCGCTGTTGGCTGGATATTTTTGCTTGGTGGACTATTCTCAGTCCAGCAGTGACAGTGAGGTGTTTAAAAAACTCCAGCAGCGCTGCTGTGCCTTATCCACTCATACCAGCACAACACATACTAACACACCACCACCATGTCAGTGTCACTGCAGTGCTGAGAATCATCCACCACCTAAATAATACCTGCTCTGTGGTGGTCCTGTGAGAGTCCTGACCATTGAAGAACAGCATAAAAAGGGGCTAACAAAGCATGTAGAGAAACAGATGGATTACAGTCAGTAATTGTAGAACTACAAAGTGCTTCTATATGGTAAGTGGAGCTGATAAAATGAACAGTGAGTGTAGAAACAAGGAGGTGGTTTTAATGTTATGGCTGATCTGGGGTGGAAAAGTGTACAACGCAACAGATGGACTATAGTCAGTAGTTGTGTACCCACATAGAGCATTTGTATGGAAGGTGTAGCTCCTTATTATTGCTTATAATAGTGAGTGGTTACTAGGGAGCGGTGGTGAACAGCCATTTCAAAGTCTCACCACAGACGCGGGATTAGGTATCATTGCGTAACAGCATCTTAATGATCTGAAACCACTGCGTGCAATCAGAAAGAGGGCAGTTACTTTTTCCACTGTACCCCTGGGGTTTAACAGATGCTCTTCATGTTTTACCCACAGGGAATGAGTAGCTCATTCGACAACCTTTTGCAAGAGGAAGTTGCACAACAGGACAGATACAATGACATCCAGTCACGTATCATCTCTCTGAGTAAAGAACTCAATTCCCAGCTAGAGAAACTGGACAGAGCCACCAAACAGGTCAGACATCTTCCGCTGAGAGCCTCGGGTTTACCGATGCACACGGTACACTGCTTCACAGCTAATTAGGTAAATTAGCTAAAGGTAAATATAGTATGTAGTACTGTATGTATAGTAAAGGAATGGTATTGCGTGCATAACAGCGGTTTCATTCCTGTATGATCTGTATCTCGCACCTGGCAGCATTCCATTGATTAAATGGCTTTAAACGGTTACTTTAATTTGCTCAGTGTGTGGGTGATGCCTAAATGGTTGCTAAGAGTAAATAAGTGGGTCGATGTGTGCACACCCTGGACAAGCAAGAACTGGGTCATAATAAATCCATTGATTCTTCAGTTAATGAATGAACGAATCAGTCATTTATTTGATAGTGTGACACACGAAGACTGTGGCTGTGTCTGGAGTGGGGGTAGGGGGTGGATGGGCACCCTGTCTAGGGTATTCCCGTCTTGTGCTCAGTGTTTTCCATTAGAGCTAGACCCACTGCGACCCGAATCAGGATAATGCTCTTGATTACGTGTGTATGTTTGGTGCCCAGTAGTGCATTAACCTGATTCAGATCAGGACAAGCAGTGACTACGGATAAATGAATGATAAATAAATAAATGAACGAGTCAGCCAGTTAATACACAGTATACTTTAATACTTTAAGTAGAATTAGTTTATCTAAACTGGTTGTTGCAGAAGATGAATGAATAAATTAATTATTTAATTGCTACTGTAAATTGCAGTGTGGGGCCCTGCCACAGATCAACCTAGTCAAGATAAATGAATTAATGTTTTTATTTGTCATATATACCTTATACAGGTGTATAAGTATATATGACATATCCCAGTTTGGCTGGAAGCTAGGGTTAGAGCGCAGGGTCAGCCATTGTACGGCACCCCTGGAGCTGAGAGGGTTAAGGGCCTTGCTCAAGGGCCCAACAGTGGCTGCATAATTCAAACTGGGATTCAAACTCTCAACCTTTTAATTGATAGCCCAAAGCTTTACCCACTAGGCTACCAGTGTCCCATAAAAATGGTTATTGAGAATACATACATTTATGAATGAGTGAAGTAATAAAAACAGGCCATTTATTCCTAAGAAAGTCAATAGGCAGCTTAAAGGATTTGGAGATCATCATGATCCCGACCAGCATAAGCAGTGACTAAAGATAAATGAATGAATGATATTATTTATTCCAAATGTCTAAGCTTGAATGTTACACATTTTTCCCTGCTGCAGTGCTCCAAGCTTTCAAAGGAGATCCGCCTAGCTAAGAAGACCAAAGAGAAGACCTTTGAGGAGCGTGATATTGAGCTCAAAGAGTTGAGAGATTGCAACAGGACCATCAATAAGATGCTCCTGGAGCTCATGGAGGAGCTGCCAGACCTGCAGGATATAGTACACATGTACTTCACACAGGTGGAGCCCCAGTTATATTAACAGTTCAGGAACAATCAGAGACCTTTGTATGCAAACGATTTGTTCATGAAAACCTATTTTCTGGATCGTTTGTGTTTCAGGCTGGTGTCAGTCTTCCTTCTCCGGCCTCCACCCCGTCTAGCCGACAGAGCTCAAAGCTCAGCTCAGCACGTAGCTCAGTCTCTCTCAGGTAAACCACTGCCACAGTTGTCTGGACCTATAGCAATGCTTTCTACAATATTTCTAGTGTCTAGGTGTGAAACAAAAATGCATTTGTGAGGTCAGGCACTGATGTTGGACGCTTTAATTAATCCCAAAAATGTTAAATGGGGTTGAGGTTAGACTGTGCACAGGGGTACAGTCTCTCCAAACCACTGCCACAAAGTTGGAATCATATAATTGATGTATCCATTGATCTCCCTCCGGCACGCAATCGGTACAGCCTGCATTTTTCACCCGCACGGGCCGAGTTCATACACCGAGAGACACCGCGCACGGAGGGCCACACCCCCCTCAATGTTATTCCTCAGCCCTGTGCAGGCGCCGTCAGTCAACCAGCAGGGGCCGCAGTCGTACCAGTTATGAGGACCTATGCTCCGACTCTACCCCTAAGCCCCTGAACAACGGCCAAACGTTGTTCATACTGCCGCCCAACCCAGCTGGAAAGGCAGAGCTGAGTTTCGATACGATGTATCTACAAAACCCAACTCTGCTGCGCCTCCTGAGCGGCCCTAAAACCTGACTCAATAATTAGGAGGGGTGTCCACACACTTTTGACCATATAGTGTTTCTTTACAATTCTCCTTTGAATTTGGCTTTGAAATTAGTTCAAACAGACACATGGTTTACATGAGCAGAGCTTTTGGCACAGATTCAGATGCTGGCACTAGTTTCATCTCATCTCCTAAGTCAAAGGTTCACAAACTTTCGGCAGCCTGGTCATTTAGGTGGACATAATGGCTCGGTGGGTAGCACTGTCACCTCACAGCAAGAACGTCCTGGGTTCGATTCCCAGGTGGATCGGTCTGGCTCCGTTCTGTGATGAGTTTTTCCTACTTTCCCCCAGTGAATTGTACCCACTGTGACCCTGACCAGGATAAAGCGGTGGTAAAACAGACACTGAACTAATAAATGAATGGGGCGGCACGGTGGCTCAGTGGGAGGCACCGTCGCCTCACAGCAAGAAGGTCCCGGGTTCGATCCCCATGTGGGGCGGTCCGGGTCTTTTCTGTGTGGAGTTTGCATGTTCTCCCCGTGTCCGCGTGGGTTTCCTCCGGGTGCTCCGGTTTCCTCCCACAGTCCAAAGACATGCAAGTGAGGTGAATTGGAGATATTAAATTGTCCATGACTGTGTCTGATATAACCTTGTGAACTGATGAATCTTGTGTGTAATGAGTAACTACCGTTCCTGTCATGAATGTAACCAAAGTGTAAAACATGACGTTAAAATCCTAATAAATAAATAAAAATAAATAAATGAATGAATGAATGGCCACATTTATGACCCGTCTGAATGGCTTATTATGACTTATTTCTCTTGCAGCTACGTATGTAATTCCAAGAATGAAATCTGAACGACAGGCCTGTAGATGCCCATAGCTGATTGGTGTGTGCTTTGCTTTATCAGATCCTCCAGATCTTCCGGATCCTCAGCCGGCGGCAGCGCCAGAGGCTCGACTCTTCGCTCACCCACCTTAAAGACAGTCGAACTGGGGCTTGATCTGTCCACTCCTTCTCCCCATTCATCCTCTCCTCAGGCCTCTCGTACCCCCAGCAGCGCTGGGAGCAGCAGGAGGAGCGGTCGGCTCAAGAGTCCGTAAATAGCGAGTCCGTCCGTCGTGAGCTATGAAGACGCAGCGTTGGGTGGATGCAAATATTTCACTGTCAATACAAAAATAAAAACAACAACCACATATATTTAAATAAATAAATAGGTGAACCAGTTTTGAATTCAGAACAGCTTTATTCTTCTGGAATGCTGCCACACAAGTCATAAATGACTTGTGGTTAGATGATTGCATTAATCAGGACAAACATCTTGTTATTGAAAAACTGAGCAGAGATTTACGTCACCACCCACGGTCTAAAAGAATATATAGGGTGTGTTCGAAAACCTAGGGAGCTGCCTTACTGTCTTACTGCCTACATAGGCAGCTGCCTCAGTAGATAGGATTGTAATAAGTCAATGACTTATAAGGCAGGTTATTCGAACGCGCTGCTTAGACAGCGATTCCATCGGGTTTCGGGTTTCGTGTTTAGCATCTCGCCCTTAAAACCAATGCATTGAGGTAGCACAGCACGCTAACGTCAATATAACACCTCCCTTCATGTACCGATAACGGTTAAATTTCCTGACAAGCTCGAACTTGCAAATAAAAACACTCGGTAGAAGTTTATACAAGTAAAAAATCAGTAATATTTTATTTACGTTTGAAAATAACTCCATTCGTTTCTCCGCCCCATCAGCCATGTTTATTTTTCTGTGAGAGAAGAGCACCCGACCCGCAATGGATGCTGGGATTGCCTTGATCGCTAAGGCAGCGTCGGACGCTCACTCGTTCCTGAGCCAAAATAACATTGAAATAATAAGATGCCTCAGAAGTGAGGATTTTAAGGCATCTAGGATTCCGAACAGCCTCCTTCTCGGGAGCGCAGCACAGGATGACGTAAAATGCTGCCTATGTAGAGAGCACGCTAGCTTTTCGAACACACCCAGAGTGTTCAGTGAATTCTTCATTTAGCAGGCGCTTTTATCCAAAGCGACTTACAGTATACAGTCCAAGCAACAGTGTCAACCTGGCAGTGGTGGGGTTTGAACCAGCAACCTTCTTCCAACTAGTCCAGTACCTTAACCGCTAGGCTACAACTGCCCCTAGTGATCATGGAGGCCAGACCAGCAGACGCTTTTATCTAAAGCGACATACAATATACAGTCCAAGCAATTGAGGGTTAGGGGCCTTGCTTAAGGGCCCAACAGTGGCAACCTGGCAGTGGTGGGTTTGAACCAGCAACCTTACTAGTCCAGTACCCTAACCACTACGCTACATTTTACAGATGCTAGGTAACTTACAGTATACAGTACAAGCAACTGAGGGTTAGGGGCCTTGCTTAAGGGCCCAACAGTGTCAACCTGGCAGTGGTGGGGTTTGAACCAGCAACCTTCTGCTTAACAGTCCAGTACCTTAACTGCTACGCTACAACCTACAGTCGCTAGGTAACTTACAGTATTTAGTCCAAGCAATTGAGGGTTAGGGGACTTGCTCAAGGGCCCAACAGTGTCAACCTGGCAGTGGTGGGGTTTGAACCAGCAACCTTCAGCTTAACAGTCCAGTACCTTAACTGCTACGCTACAACCTACAGTCGCTAGGTAACTTACAGTATTTAGTCCAAGCAATTGAGGGTTAGGGGACTTGCTCAAGGGCCCAACAGTGGAAACCTGGCAGTGGTTGAATGAGCAACTTGGAGGCCACATGGAGGCCAGACGAGCAGACACTTTTATCTAAAGAGACTGTATACAGTTCAAGCAATTGAGGGTTAGGGGCCTTGCTCAAGGGCCCAACAGTGTCAACCTGGCAGTGGTTGAACCTTCTGCTTACTAGTCCAGTACTCTAACTGCTACTCTACAACCTACAGTCACTAGGTAACTTACTGTATACAATCCAAGCAATTGAGGGTTAGGGGACTTGCTCAAGGGCCCAACAGTGTCAACCTAGCAGTGGTTGAACCAGCAATCTTCTGTTTACTAGTCCAGTACATTAAATAGCTAGGCTACAACTGCCTGTAGTGATCATGGAGGCCAGATGAGTTGGGAAGTCATTGTGTAATATGCAGTTATATACCCCAACCTAATATGTTATATACCCCAACCTAATATGTTATATACCCCAACCTAATATGCAGTTATATACCCCAACCTAATATGTTATATACCCCAACCTAATATGCAGTTACATACCCCAACCTAATATGTTATATACCCCAACCTAATATGCAGTTATATACCCCAACCTAATATGTTATATACCCCAACCTAATATGCAGTTACATACCCCAACCTAATATGCAGTTATATACCCCAACCTAATATGTTATATACCCCAACCTAATATGCAGTTACATACCCCAACCTAATATGTTATATACCCCAACCTAATATGCAGTTACATACCCCAACCTAATGTTATATACCCCAACCTAATATGCAGTTACATACCCCAACCTAATATGTTATATACCCCAACCTAATATGCAGTTACATACCCCAACCTAATATGTTATATACCCCAACCTAATATGCAGTTATATACCCCAACCTAATATGTTATATACCCCAACCTAATATGCAGTTACATACCCCAACCTAATATGTTATATACCCCAACCTAATATGCAGTTACATACCCCAACCTAATATGTTATATACCCCAACCTAATATGCAGTTACATACCCCAACCTAATATGTTATATACCCCAACCTAATATGCAGTTACATACCCCAACCTAATATGTTATATACCCCAACCTAATATGTTATATACCCCAACCTAATATGCAGTTACATACCCCAACCTAATATGCAGTTATATACCCCAACCTAATATGCAGTTATATACCCCAACCTAATATGCAGTTACATACCCCAACCTAATATGTTATATACCCCAACCTAATATGCAGTTACATACCCCAACCTAATATGTTATATACCCCAACCTAATATGCAGTTATATACCCCAACCTAATATGCAGTTACATACCCCAACCTAATATGTTATATACCCCAACCTAATATGTTATATACCCCAACCTAATATGCAGTTATATACCCCAACCTAATATGCAGTTACATACCCCAACCTAATGTTATATACCCCAACCTAATATGCAGTTACATACCCCAACCTAATATGCAGTTACATACCCCAACCTAATATGTTATATACCCCAACCTAATATGCAGTTACATACCCCAACCTAATATGCAGTTACATACCCCAACCTAATATGCAGTTACATACCCCAACCTAATATGCAGTTACATACCCCAACCTAATATGTTATATACCCCAACCTAATATGCAGTTATATACCCCAACCTAATATGCAGTTACATACCCCAACCTAATATGTTATATACCCCAACCTAATATGCAGTTACATACCCCAACCTAATATGTTATATACCCCAACCTAATATGCAGTTACATACCCCAACCTAATGTTATATACCCCAACCTAATATGCAGTTACATACCACAACCTAATATGTTATATACCCCAACCTAATATGCAGTTACATACCCCAACCTAATATGTTATATACCCCAACCTAATATGCAGTTACATACCCCAACCTAATGTTATATACCCCAACCTAATATGCAGTTACATACCCCAACCTAATGTTATATACCCCAACCTAATATGCAGTTACATACCCCAACCTAATATGCAGTTATATACCCCAACCTAATATGCAGTTATATACCCCAACCTAATATGTAGTTACATACCCCAACCTAATATGTTATATACCCCAACCTAATATGCAGTTACATACCCCAACCTAATATGTTATATACCCCAACCTAATATGCAGTTACATACCCCAACCTAATATGCAGTTACATACCCCAACCTAATATGCAGTTATATACCCCAACCTAATATGTTATATACCCCAACCTAATATGCAGTTACATACCCCAACCTAATATGCAGTTACATACCCCAACCTAATATGCAGTTATATACCCCAACATTATATGCAGTTATATACCCCAACATTATATGCAGTTATATACCCCAACCTAATATGCAGTTACATATCCCAACCTAATATGCAGTTATATACCCCAACCTAATATGTTATATACCCCAACCTAATATGCAGTTACATACCCCAACCTAATATGCAGTTATATACCCCAACATTATATGCAGTTATATACCCCAACATTATATGCAGTTATATACCCCAACCTAATATGCAGTTATATACCCCAACATTATATGCAGTTACATACCCCAACCTAATATGCAGTTATATACCCCAACCTAATATGCAGTTACAGTGGGGTCAAAAAGTATTTAGTCAGCCACTGATTGTGCAAGTTCTCCTACTTAGAAAGATGAGAGAGGTCTGTAATTTTCATCATAGTTACACTTCAACTATGAGAGACAAAATGAGAAAAAAAAATCCAGGAAATCACATTGTAGGATTTTTAAAGAATTTATTCGTAAATTATGGTGGAAAATAAGTATTTGGTCGATAACAAATAAGCAAGATATCTGGCTCTCACAGACCTGTAACTTCTTCTTTAAGAAGCTCTTCTGTCCTCCACTCGTTACCTGTATTAATGGCACCTGTTTGACCTCGTTTTCTGTATAAAAGACACCTGTCCACAGCCTCAAACAGTCAGACTCCAAACTCAACCATGGCCAAGACCAAAGAGCTGTCGAAGGACACCAGGAAGAAAATTGTAGACCTGCACCAGGCTTGGAAGAGTGAATCTACAATAGGCAAGCAGGTTGGTGTGAATAAATCAACTGTGGGAGCAATTGTAAGAAAATGGAAGACATACAAGACCATTGATAATCTCCCTTGGGGTCAAGATCTCATCCCGTGGGGTCAAAATGATCATGAGAACGGTGAGCAAAAATCCCAGAACTACACGGAGGGACCTGATGAATGACCTGCAGAGAGCTGGGACCAAAGTAACAAAGGCTACCATCAGTAACACACTACGCCGAGAGGGACTCAAATCCTGCAGTGCCAGGCGTGTCCCCCTGCTTAAGCCAGTACATGTCCAGGCCCGTCTGAAGTTTGCCAGAGAGCATATGGATGATCCAGTAAAGGATTGGGAGAATATCATGTGGTCAGATGAAACCAAAATGGAACTTTTTGGTAAAAACTCAACTCGTCGTGTTTGGAGGAAGAAGAAGAACCCAAGAACACCATACCTACTGTGAAGCATGGGGGTGGAAACATCATGCTTTGGGGCTGTTTTTCAGCAAAGGGGACAGGACGACTGATCCGTGTTAAGGGAAGAATGAACAAGGCCATGTATCGTGAGATTTTAAGCCAAAACCTCCTTCCATCAGTGAGAGCATTGAAGATGGAACGTGGCTGGGTCTTCCAGCATGACAATGATCTTAAACACACCGCTCGGGCAACGAAGGAGTGGCTCCGTAAAAAGCATTTCAAGGTCCTGGAGTGGCCTAGCCAGAGCCGTAGATAGAGAGAGTTGCGACACTCCTTGATCTCGCCGCTACGCGGTCACGTGGTTCATGTAACCCTCCAATAGTTCCAAACAAACCCGGCGCTGTCATGTTCTCATATGGGACAGGCAGCAGTGAGTGAAATATTAAACAGTAAATAATAAACATTTGTACAATTTCTGGGTATTTTCAACTGCGTTTACATTTACTGCATCTGCTTTAATATCAATTTGGTATATGAAGTGGAAGATTGATGTTTATAATGACTTAATAGGTCGTTCTTGTTAACACACAGTACATTATATTAGCATACATTACATAATGCGATATCATTAAGTAGTAGAGACAATATACAGTACAGAGATTAGACAGTTTTTTATGTTTTGTTTTTTACATAAACTAATCTCCCTTCACTTTCCTGAGGATTCATAATAATAATCATTTTGGTTAAACACTAAGCCATGTGGCTGGATTCATAAGGTTTACCTGCACTGAATGAACAGATTCATAAACACACTACCGTACCAATACCTTTAACATTATAGTGCAGGTACATGAAATAGCATTAATTCATGTCTTATTTCATGAGTAAGTAATAATTTATTCCTACATGTAATACATGAATTAATTCATAATTAATATGCACTAGTTCATTTTGTCTAATGTAAGTGGTGGACAAGGTACACAAACCATGTAGTTGAGTTGAAGTAGAGATATCCAAGGTAACATATTACTCCAGTAAAAGTAGTAGTAAAAGTAAAAATACTCTTTACCTCCACTAAAGTACTAAACTAAATTTACCTTCAAATGTACTTAAGAATGAAAGTAAAAGTATAATGATTTATTATGGCTCTGATGTTTTATTATCATTTCTGTAACAAGACTCTTGATTAATCAACTTTTAATTAATCAATTTTAGGTGAAAAGACTCTAGTGTCAATAATTTAGCTTAGCTGACTAAGCTAAATTCAGTTATACCTATTAATTAAGATAAACATGTAACATTTAGTGCTGAGCAAATGCTAAATAATAACAGTATTACGTATATTAATGACATCAAATTCATTATTTTTTTTAAAACAAAGCAACAAACAGCTAAAAATGCTTGATAAGTAGTGGAAATGAATGGGGCTCTATGGGATGTTTGGAACTATACAGAGCTCCACAACCCGGAAGCTGCACAGAAAATATGTCCCGCCCCCTTTCCAACGGTTCCCTATGGGAGTGTCGCCACTCTGTTCTCTCTACCGCTCTGGGCCTAGCCAGTCTCCAGACCTCAACCCCATAGAAAATTTGTGGAGTCCGTGTTGCCCAGCGACAGCCCCAAAACATCACTGCTCTAGAGGAGATCTGCATGCAGGAATGGGCCAAAATACCAGCTACAGTGTGTGCAAACCTGGTGAAGACTTACAGGAAACGTTTGACCTCTGTCATTGCCAACAAAGGTTATGTTACGATTGTAGCAGGATGGGGTGTTGATTTAATCTAAATTGCTCTCCAGCTGAGGATGATTTGTAGGTACCTTTAAATTGCTGGGTGGTCCTTTCCCATGCTATAAGTATGGGTATTGGTTGACTACCTGTGGTGCACTTCCTGCTGTTTCCTCTTCCGGGGCATCTGACGTCCGTGCCGGCGGCGTTCGGCATGGAAGAGTTTGGCTTCGTGTCTCCCGGTGAATCACTTCTTAACGATTAAAAGCCATGTGGGCTTGTGTTTGTGGTACCGGTGCTATGTTGCGGGTTCTCTCTGCGATTCTGTTGGCGTGTTTCGCCTCCAGTCGAGTGGAAATGGCGGCTACATTACACTACTGTGACTACGGTAGCTGTTGTACCTGCTGGTCTGTACTCTGACTTCCACTGCGCGGAAAACTGCATTGCTGTATCCTGGTCTTTTAGCCTGGATCATGCTGGCTCGGTTCCAGTTTCCTGCGTGCTGCTGTTTTGCCTTCATCGGTGTTCTGCTGAAACTACTGTTTTGCCTAAAGAACGGTTTTGCCTATAGAGACTGTTTTGCCTTCATCGGTGTTCTGCTGAAACTATTGTTTTGCCTAAAGAACAGTTTTGCCTATAGAGACTGTTTTGCCTTCATCTGTGTTCTGCTGAAACTACTGTTTACTGTTACGGTTGGACTTTGTCATTTTTGTCTACATTACTGTTTTGTCTGAGTTGTATTTTGAGTTATTGTTTTGTATAAATACATTCTGTTTATGTAATTGTTTTCATTTATTTAGATTTATGGTTTATTGTATTGGAGAATTATTTGTTTTTTTTCTTTTCCTTTGGCTGGACAGGAGCTGTGGGCCAAAGCAGGAGGCAGACTGACTTTGGTGGTGGAACCTCTTTCACTTGCCCTGCAGTCTAGAGCACTCTGGGTGTTATTGAGGTGTGCGGTGTGATCACGTGTGGTGTGTAGTGTAGGAGATTCCTTTACTTCCATATTTTCCGCTGCCGTGGTAAGCCCTCAACCCTGTTCCTTCCTGCCCTGGTTGTCTTTATAAATTATAAATGGACCCATAGAGTATTAAATGTGATGTGGCTAATCATTTTATACTAATTGTGTCTGTCTCAGAACGTGGCTTGTCCCGTGTGGAAACTTTTGTAAACAATTGTTAATAAAATTGACTAAGTGTTGGAAGTACGTCTCTGGTCTCAAAGTGTGTTCGAACCTGGGTGTCTTTCTTTCAGGGCCTTAAGTGCCTGTTATATAAATATTTCCTAGGGGTGAAATTCCCCTAGGTGGCGTTGTCGAGCAACTTTAACCTAAACAAACAAACCAAGCGTCCACCAGTCCGTCACACAAAGTATTGAGTTGAACTTTTGTTATTGACCAAATACTTATTTTCCACCATAATTTACAAATAAATTCTTTAAAAATCCTACAATGTGATTTCCTGGATTTTTTTTTCTCATTTTGTCTCTCATAGTTGAAGTGTAGCTATGATGAAAATTACAGACCTCTCTCATCTTTCTAAGTAGGAGAACGTGTACAATCAGTGGCTGACTAAATACTTTTTGGCCCCACTGTACATACCCCAACCTAATATGTTATATACCCCAACATTATATGCAGTTATATACCCCAACATTATATGCAGTTATATACCCCAACATTATATGCAGTTATATACCCCAACATTATATGCAGTTATATACCTCAACCTAATATGCAGTTATATACCCCAACCTAATATGTTATATACCCCAACCTGTAACTGCATATTAGGTTGGTGTATATATTTTTTAGGTCAGGTAAAAAAAAAAGAACCAAATGCAGCTATTATCTTTAATTTTATCTGTCTCTAGAGTACCGGTAGTTCTGGAGCTGCCTGTGTGTCCTGTATGAATATTGGGAGGAGCTTGTGTGTGTGTGTGTGTGTGTGTGTGTGTGTGTGTGTGTGTGTGTGTGTGTGTGTGGCTGGTGTTTCACCTATAGGTATCTCTGTAAGTGCAAGTTCAGGCCACTCAGTCTAGTGCAGGTCTGCTGAATTAACGCTCCTCAACAGGAATAAAAAATAAACTGGGTTAGAAGCGCCACACTCCTTCCTGATCAGCAGGCATGTTGCTCTTCGTACTTCTTCTGGGTTCTGTCGCGTTTACAGATGGACAAGGTGAGTGACTTGGATTTTTTATGTTTGTAATATTAAAGAGAATATCAGAATCAAATGTTTCTGAAGGAATAAAGCTTCCTGAGCGAGGTTCTTAACCCGAAAATGCTGGAATTCTATTCAATCCTAATAAAAGTGTCTGCTGAAAGACATACATTTAAAATGATGCAAAAGTATATGGACACCCCTTTCAATTATCAAGCCAATTTCCTTGCTCGATACCCATCCAACCCAAGAAGGGACCGCAGACCTACAGGGGCCACACCACTCTCTCTGTATTCTTCTGCTGCTTGTATTGCCATCTAGTCCAGTCTATTCTGCGACAGTAATCAAACTGATCTTTTAAAAAATTACAAATAAATAAACGAATATATTTTAATCCAAAGTACTGGATTTAAAGTGAAGGAAAACCACTTGTCCAGCCTATTCACTCTTTGGCATTTCGGATCATCCCAGACCATCTTTTACGCACTTTGCTTTGTGCACAGGGGTTTGAATATACAGAAACAGGAGCTTAAAGTGGGTAAACTGGCTTTAACTTCAGAGGGTTACGAAGGTCCCCTTGATAAACTCACAGTTTCAAAACCCTCATATGTTTTCTGTAGGATTCAAGTCAGGATATTTAACAGCCTATTTATGCACCTTCACTTTTTCCCTCTCCAGGAACAAGCTTTTAGATGTTTGGGGGTTGTTGTCTTGTTATAATGTCTAGATTTAGTTTGTGTCTGTCAAGTTAAAACAAAAAATCTTAATACAGCTATTAATTTTACAATCCTAGGGATTAGCACTACAACCCCAGCACCAGCTCCAGGTATGTTGGCAAATTCTTTACTTGATATTGTACTGAGCTACAGCTGAAGTACTGTAGAGAGTTTACATACACCTGTGGGGAATAATATATGTAGGGCTTTACTGTATTGTTATTTAAAATCTGCTTTAGTGCTGTAGATATACAGTCTTATACACGTCAAGTTTAAACACCTCTGGTAAAATTCCATTTTTGTTTAACCTTTTAGGTAAATAAATATTAGGCAAAAATATTAACTACAGTTTATTTTCTAGATGTATTGAACATATTGGGAGAAAATGAAATGCAATGTGCAAAACTCACAGCACAATCTATTTTTTTTTTTTTAATATTTTTTTTATATTCTAATATCTCTAATATAAAATGGACCTTGTAAGTCAGGTTGAAATTGTCACTATAGGAATTGTTAACTGTATTATTATTATTATTATTATTAAACTAATTAAACATCGTGTGAACACTCAACAACTACAGCAGACCTGGGCATTGTACGGCCCGCGAGACATCTCCAACCGGCCCGCATGAGGTTCGAGGCAGTTAAAAATTAGATGTAATTAAATGTACATCAAACATGCAATATAACAGGATTGACGGGAGCGCTGTGTCTTTAAATATCCGTAAATTTCGTTTTCGTGTGCGCGAGTGTATCAGCTTCACTGTAATGCGAACAGAACTGAGTGTGACTGACGGTGGAGTTTTTAACAAGACACGAACTTCTGAAGTATTTATTTACTGAAGTCAGATGTAAAGCTGGTTAACGATCACAATTTAGGCTCTAAATCGCTGTTATGGTACTAAACAGAGAAATACAACAATATGAACGATGCAGAGCGTCACACCTGAAGCTTCACTATCTAAACTGCAAAAGCAACAAAGACTTTATGAAGTTTAACACATCCAGAACTGAAGCAGTCAGCACCAGCTTTGTGATTTTAAAAATAATATTAAACAATAACAAAGGACTGAAAAACAAATGTGGTAATTAGACTCCAAACAAAATAGTTTAAAAATCTGCACATTTGTTCACATTAGTTTTTTTGCTTTTTATTTGTTTAAAAAGTAAAATAATGTTGATGTTTTTTCTCTGCCTACTTCTAATTTTCTGATTGTAACATCTAAACATTAACAGCTTATTAGAACTGCACAATCTACTGCTTCTCATAAAGAGTGGGCAGTTGTAGCCTAGTGCTTAAGGTACTGGACTAGTAAATACAAGGTCGCTGGTTCAAGCCCCTCCACTGCCAGGTTGCTGCTTTTGGGCCCTTGAGCAAGGCCCTTAACCCTCAATTGCTCAGACTGTATAGTGTAACTGTAATGTAAGTCGCTTTGGATAAAGACGTAAACGCTAAATGCTGAAAATGTAATGTAAATGTAAATAAAAAGATAAAATTAATATTGAGTAGAATTAAGTTCACCTTATTGGTCCGGCCCTCCACAACAGTCCGAGTTTCTTATGTGGCCCCTTGGAAAATTTAATTGCCCACCCCTAAACTACAGGCTCCTCTAGGCAGCTGACAGAGGATTTATGTAACTAAGTGATGCCTATAAAGCAGAGAAATGTTAAAAAAGTGTGTTACTGTATGTCAAAATGTTTGATAAGTAAAAAGAAATCTTAATACAGCTATTAATCTTACAATCCTAGGGATTAGCACTACAACCCCGACACCAACTCCAGGTACGTTGGCAGATCTTTTACTTGATATTGTACTGAGCTACAGCCGAAGTCAAGAGTTTACATACATCTATATAGAATATTATAAATAAGGATTTACTGTATAACATGTAAGTAAAATAAAATCTACTTTAGTGCTGTGGATATACAGTCTTATCCATGTCAAGTTTAAACATATGAAATTCCATATTTGTTTGACCTTTTAGGTAGAAAAATGCACGTTTTAATGCACAAATATTAAGTATGTGGAACATATTGGGAAACATAAAATGCAGCAGGTGCAAAACTCACAGCATAATCTATTATTATTTAATCTAGTATTGTTATTTTTCCCAATATATAAAATTTGCCAAGTTAATCTAAATTGTGCATGGGGCGCTCAGGTAATGCAGCATGTCTAATATGCTAACTCCAAGATGTGAGTCTGGTGGGCCGGTGTATTAAACCGCTGCACCACTCGAGCGCCACATTTTTACTCATTTTGTACTTATTTGACCAGGGGTGTTAAAGTGTTTGCTCATGACTGTACTTTGGAGGGTTGTGGGTGAACAGTGTACTATTACTACACAGTTAAAAATGTGAAAATGTTATTTATTCTATATAAAACTATCAATCTTTACTTATAGTGAACATCCCCTATACTGTGGAAGTTATATCCTCAGGAACAGGTACGTTGGCAAAGCTTTTACCTTTTATTGTTTTGAGCTACAGTCGTAGTCAGAAGTTAGACGTCATGGAACTCTTGGGATTTTAATGATTTCTGCAACTGTTCTTTGTCTGTGAGCAGTTGTGGCCCCTGAGCGAGGTCCTTAACCCTCAAATGCTGGAATTCTATTCAATCCTAATAAGAGTGTCTGCTGAAAGATATAAATTTAAATAGATGCAAAAGGATATAAACCCTCCTTTTAATAAGATCAGCACACACCTCATCCAATATGTGTAACTTAAGGCTGCCGGTCTCAGTACCTACAGGGGGCCGCGCCCTCTTTCTGTATTCTTCTGCTGCTTGTACTGCCACCTAGTCTAGAAAGTAGAAAGCGCTGTTGCAGCAGCGAGGAGGGGATTTGGCATCAGGCTTTCCCTCCCTCAGAGTGCCTGAGGAGGCTGGTGTCTATCTGTCTATCTGTCTGTCTGTCTGTCTATCTATCTATCTATCTATCTATCTATCTATCTATCTATCTATCTATCTATCTATCTATCTATCTATCTATCTATCTATCTCTGTCTGTCTGTCTGTCTGTCTGTCTGTCTGTCTGTCTACAACTGTATGACTTATGGTGTATACTACTTTAAACAGTGTACTATTACCACACAATTAAGAAAAGTGAAATTGCAAACAGTTCCTAAAAAAACATTAATTTTTACTCACAGGGAATGAATCCGTGACTCTGACACCTACTACAGAACCAGGTATGATGAAAAATGTTACCTTATGTTGTACCAAACTACAGTTAAAGTCAAAAGTGGCCAAAAGTATTTGTACACCTGACCATGAGCTTGCTGGACATTTTAAAAACAAATGTTATTACAACATAGTGACCCCATGTGATCTTTTTGGCTATAACAGCAGCCCTCATCTGAGGAGGCTTCTCACAAGACTTTGAAGTATGTGGTGGTCTGTGGGAAATTGTGCCCATTTAGTCAAAAGAGTTTTGTAAAGCTGGGCACTGATGTCGGTCAAGAAAGCCTTAATTGATGTTCCAATTCATCCTAAATCTGTTCTGTGGGGCTGAGGTCATGATTTTTAGAGCTTGTTTTGTGCACAAAGGCAGGAAAGAGCCTTCCCTAAACTGTTGCTGCAAAGTTGGAAGGATTAATTATTACACTTGTTAGCCATTGTTAGGTGTCAGGTGGTTCAGACCCATTTCTATGTGTTTAAAATCAATTCTATAAAATTATTGCTCCCAATGTGGCATGACTGTGTTCCTGTGCACTCAGTACCCTACAACCACCTTTGGGATGAACTGGCATGTTGATTGCCAGCCAGGACCTCTCGTCCAACGTCAGTGCTTGACCTAACAAATGCCTTTTCGACTGAATGGGCATCATTGATCTGTGCCAAAGAGGGCAACTATGAATATTATTGTTTATGGTTTCACAATAGGATGTCAGACAAGCTCACAGTCAGGCGTCCACATACTTTTGGCCATACAGTATGCTATTAGAAGTGTACATTATAACATTGTAACAACACAAACCTAAAATGAGTTTGATTGTGTTTTCTGGCTTCAGTCTACCCTATACGAGTGATACTGAGAGCTTCAATCAGATCGTATTATATGCCGATTGAAGAAGACATCACTGAAGTTGTGAACTCGGTATGATTGTGTTTTCTTGTTTGTTTGTTTGTTTGTTTAATCCCTGCATTTATTATTTTGCACAACCAACACTGACACCGAGTCTTCACCTATAATGCTTTATGATAATAAAGAATTTTGGGGAAGGAGTTTGAGTCTGAGGTGGCACCTCTTATCCCAGAATTTGTACAGATCCCACGGGCTCCTCCGTCCTCTCTCGTGGACTTTAGCTCAAACCTTCGTTTTTTTAATGAGGTATAGTCCAGGACTGGAATTGTCATGATGAAAGCCTGATTCCATCCTCATTAAGCACTTTTTTTTTAACATGTTAAATCTCCTGGTACTCCATGAAGTCCATGAATGCATGTTTTTATCAAGGTTCATTGGATGCAAAACAGTCCCAACACACTACAGATGTTTTTTTACCATATGTAACTAACTTGTTATGAAATATTTTGACATGTCGGGTTACTATGGTACAAAGTAATGACACCAATGGACACCACTAAGACAGACATGATGTGTGTATTTATAGACGTGTGTATTTGTATGTGATTTGGGATGCAATTCAGTTATTAGACAGCAGGAGGACACTGGGGCATTTTCCCAATTTTCCTCCCAATCTAGTCGTATCCAGTTACCTGACTGCATTACGCTTCCTCTCTACTAAAACTGATCCCCACTTCTGATTGAGGAGAGCGAGACTTTCACCCCCCCCCCCCCCCAGCACGTGTGTCACGAGTCTTTAGACTAGAATCTGAGTCAAGTCACGAGTCTTTAGGCTAGAGTCCGAGTCAAGTCACGAGTCTTTAGGCTAGAGTCCGAGTCGAGACACGAGTCTTTAGGCTAGAGTCCGAGTCGAGACACGAGTCTTTAGGCTAGAGTCCGAGTCAAGTCACGAGTCAATATAATCTACACAAAACATATATTGGAAATGTAGCGTAGGAATAAACAAATAATCTGTAGGTTCAGATAAAAAACAACAACAACAGATTAGCGACTGTATTTTGCTGTTATACTTCGTGCCTTTACTTTCCTAGGTACCAGTAGCTAAAACCTTAAACTGACGTTTTGTTCCATTGCAAATTACGGCACAGCGGCCAAAATCCCAAACACAGCAAAAAATCCATAAACGAGTCCAAGTCGAGTGTGAAGTCGCCATGTGTGCGACTTGCGTGCGACTCGGACTCGAATCCCCATCTCTGATCTATAGACTGTGTGTATTTGTATGTGGTATGGGACGCAGCAGAAATGCTCATTGTCGTAATTTCAAGTGTTTTAGCCAGCTAGTAGTTATTGAACAGCAGGACATGGAGGCATTTCCAATATATTCTAGTAGTTTAAGATTTTTTTAGGAACATAAAGTGTAAATTATCTTTGTACAATCATTTTTACTAGTTCAGAGACACTTTAAAACTGACTGAAATAATTTAGCTCTAATTTTTTTATCTCTTTTTTATTTTAGATAATAGCGAAAATTCCTTCAGGATTCGACTTCCGTTCCACTGTCAAATCCATTACTAAAAAGTAACGAGGACCTGCACCAGCATGTTCGGAAGTTTTTTGAAGCTGTAACCCTCTGTTTTTTTATTTACGTTTGATAACCGTATTACTGTGATGACTTAATTATTTCCAGACTTGTGTGCCACTTCTGTCAGATCATGTGTTATAATGTACATTAAATAATTGTTACTTTTTGTGGGATGTAATTAAAAGGAGAATTAAATGGAAGTAAACGACAGTGTCAAGATGTTCACACACACTATTCAATATTTTAAGGGATGGGTTTAATAATGAATGTAATGGAAGCAAGGACGGATTAAGGATAGTCTGGGCCCCTGGGCCCCAATGTGTACATTGCCTGTACAAAGTCAAAAAAACGTCCAGCTTCTGGGCTACTGTCAACAGCATTGACACCAACTAAATTCAGTGAATGTGCTGCACAGGGGACATAACAAATCAAAGGGTTTCTTTGTTTAAGATGAGCTTGGACTCCATTGTACTTTCCCGACATGTTACTTGCATTATCATATGACTGACCCCTACAGTTGGATAAGTCTAGGCCCAGATTCTCCACCATAGCAACGACACACTCTGCCAAACTGTCCCCACTATGGTTTTCAATAGGCTCAAAAGCTAGAAAACGCTCAACTACATGTCCGTCATTATTAACAAACCTGAAAATAAAAGTAAGTTGGTCCACATGAGCAAGGTCTGGAGTGGAGTCAACTATAACAGAGAAGTATTTTGATTCTTTGATCTCATTAACAATTGCCTGCTTTGTTCTCTGTCCCATCAAATGGATAAATTCTTCTCACACTGTCGATGATAAGTAGGACACAGAACCTTTTCCCTTACCTCCAAACCTTTGGAGGTGCTCAGCTAGGAATGGGTCAAATTTGGCTAAGAGTTCTATGATGCCCAAAAAATTACCATTGTGGGCTGATCCTAATAGCTCATCATCTCCCCTGAAAGCAAGTCCCCTCTCCCCCAAAAACTGGATGACTGCAACAACTCTTTTCAAAACTTCCCGCCAGTATTGTCTTTCTGCATCAATTTGTTTGACAATATCAGAATCAATTGTTGCTGTGCCTCTGGAGCGATTATATAATGCTAGCATGCAAGCCCTATGCTCCACACTCCCCTCATGCTTACAAATCCATGAACAAAAGTATTGTGCTTACTGGAAAACAGTTTGCAAGCAAAACAATACACACAGCCAGTTGAAGGAGAGTAAAGTAGCCACTGCCTAGTCACAGTTTGCCCGTTGGGTAGAGAGCAACTGAGTAGAGCATTTGTAAAGCTCCTACTGGTACCCCCAATGCCTCTATCCCTGACTGAGGCTGGGTACTTAGCACTTCTGTTTTGAAATGCAGCTTCTCCTCTACTAACAAGAATCGACTTGGCTTGGTCGGTAATGGTACTGGGCCATAAAGCAGGGTCGTTGACCGTTTCACACCAGGAGTTGGGGTCCTTGCCCTCCTCATTTGAAAAACGACACTCACACGATGCAGCTGGCTGGTCTGATTGTGGGTCTGACACACCTGCAACTTTCCTTTCATGGTCTTTCCTTTCTGCTGCTGGTCTGTGGTAGCCTGGCAGGGCTGGCATTCCTGCTCTGCACCTGACTGGGTCTGCAAAGGTACATAGTCACTGACAGGTGACACTAAGCCAGTGGTGATCACATCTTCATTGCTAGAACTCTGATCACTGCTAACATTAGCAATACTTGTCTCACTCATATCCAGCGGTTTCTCAAAGAAGTTTGAGATCAAAGGAACGCTTTTCAGGAAATCTGCCTGATTTGCTTCCTTAATCTTTTTTGCTTTTCTTTTTGAGGCACCACTTTTTTGTTTGGGATCCATGTTATTAATGGCAAGTGTTTTTTAAGATGCAAATATAGAAGCTTGTCTTGCAAATTCCTATTCCTATCCAATACTTACTATGTTGTTTCTATGTTGTATGTTCAGGAAAAAAATACAATCACAAAATTGTAGAACCAGATACAATATGTAATAAAAAAAGGCTGACCTATAACTATTTAGCTATATATTGTTGTTATTGTAAATGTATTGTATGTATGTACTAATATTATAAAGCTTACACTTCTACTATTATCAATAATGTAATATGCAAATAACAATAAGCTTTTAAAAAAAGCTGTGAGTTGCTAGTTAGCAACGTTACACTAGCCTTGAAAAAGGCTGTGAACCTTTCAAAGTTTAATATATTATATATAGTAATATAATATTATATCATGTAATATAATATAATATAATATATAAGCCTTTGAAAAGACTATGAAAAGAATGTAACAGAATATATGCAATATAGTATAGTATAATATAATATAAAAATATTTATATATATTATAAAATAATATAATGCAGTATAAAGGGCAATGAGCCTTTAAAAAGGCTGTTGGTTGCTGATCTGGTAATAGCAAGGTAAAAGTTGTAGTAAAAGCACAGAGCAAGTTCGCAAGCTGAACTGTCTGAATGTGAGGCGTTTTGATACTGGCAGGGGGTTTTATATAGATCTTGCATATTCACTTGGAAGTTCTCGCAAAACCTGATTGGCTCAGCCCCCGTGGGAATTTAGGGCAATGTAACAATTTTTCGCTTAATTATTGTCGAGACCCCTTCACACTGCCTTGAAACATGTCATCATGTCAAACTGTCATTGAATAGTCATTGAATAACAAGCTGAATAAAATATGTTTTCCAATAAATAATCCTCAAACAAAATATCAGGGTTACACGCATACGCAGCCACAGCTACTACAACAAAACCACTTGCTGTTTCATCATCTGTCACCAAACCAAAATTGTGCTACTCAGTAAAATTAGCTTGCAGTTCTGTTGTATGAAAAGGCACTTTTCCTTTCATGCATTCCTTTAGAGCTAGAGTGACCACTGGTCTCTTTACTGTTGTTTATTAAAGGGGAAACATGAAACTAGTCAAATGGCTTGTTGTTTTCACATAAGTGAAATCACACCCTTGGCCAAATTCACTCAATTTAATCGGTGTCAAAGATAGCATTCATCAGACAAATTGCTTGTCTTAAATTTAAACAATTGCAAAATTGCTAAATTAATTTGTGTCTCTGCGCTTAAGAGAAATTGAACATAATAATTTTGAAACAATACAAATTCAGAAACATTAAGTAAGGGCCTGAATCGCATATTTGCAACAAAACGTCTGTTATGAAATATGGTAGCTTGCCTGGCAATTTGTAGGTCCCTAGAAAGTCAAGGAGCCATGGTAAACGACTTCTATGGAAGTCAAGGGCCCCATAGCAGGGGCCCTCGTGATCAAGGGCCCTCTAATGGTATGCCCTGCTCTTCTCTAGGGCCCCCTGGTAGGGGCTCTCATAACCAGGGCCCTCTAAAAATATGCCCCCCTCTTTCCTAGGACCCCTAATAGCCAGAAGTCGAAGTCAGAGCAGTGCCACAACGCCTCATCCATTTTCATAAGGGGCCCAAAAGCATGGCTAGGGCCCCCACAAGCATGGCTAGGGCTCAAAGGCATGGCTAGGGGCCCCAAAAGCATGGCTAGGGCCCCCAAGAGGCCCTGGGGTCAAAGTCCCTAATAGTCAGAGGATCCTTAAAATGGAGGGCCCTCGGAAATAAAAATATATTGTATCATAAATGTTGATAGGCATCGCAAAATGTTTTGGGCCAGGGCCCCCCCGGGGCCCCCTGACCTCAAGGGCCCCTGGGCGCTGGCCCCACTGGCCCGGTCAGTAATCCAGCCATGAATGGAAGACATCAGACGATTCGGCCATTTCTGTCCATGGAAGCCACTCAGATTCTGGTCCAGTCGCTTGTAATCTCACGGCTGGACGACTGCAACTCCCTCCTGGCAGGTGCTCCTATGTCCACTATTAAACCCCTACAGCTCATCCAAAATGCAGCTGCTCACCTGGTTTTTAACCAACCTAAACGCCGCCACATCACCCCACTGCTGCGTTCTCTTCACTGGCTTCCTGTAGCCTCCCGCATTCAGTTTTAAACACTGATGCTCGCCTACAAAGCCAAAAATGGACCAGCCCCAAGTTACCTTCGTGGTCTAATCAAACCCCGCTCTGTACCGCGCAACCTCCGAGCCACTAGTCTCGCTCGACTTGATCCTCCACCCAGGACTCGAGGAAGACGAGCATCAGCATCAAGACTCTTCTTTGTACTGGCACCCAAGTGGTGGAACGAGCTTCCCTTGTCTGTTCCAACATCTGAGTCTCTCGCTGTCTTTAAAAAAGCACTTAAGCTGACTTGTACTTACTTACTAACGCTCTTATTCATTTAGAGTACTAGAGTAAGGTAATGTTTACTATGGAAGCACTTCTGTAAGTCGCTAAATGCCGAAAATGTACATAGATGTGTTTAAAATGAACGCACCTTTTGAGTAAGAAGACGGGTGTGGCTGAAACATCTGTCCGCATATTTTTTTTTGTTTATGCATTTCCTCCCCTTTTTCTCCCTTTTAACGCGTCCAATTGCCCAATTGCATCACGCTGCCTCTCCAACAATGCCGATCCCCGCTCTGATTGAGGAGAACGAAGCTAACCCACGCCCCCTCTGACACGTGGGCAGCAGCCATATGCATTTTGTTACCTACACTTTGACGAGTGCAGTGCAGCTCAGCGTTGTGTATTGAGAGACACACCCTGACAGCACTCTTTTCTCATCTCTGTGCAGGCGCCATCAATCAGCCAGCAGAGGTCATAATTGCATTAGTTATGAGAGAGAGAGACCCCATCCGGCTTAGTCCCGTCCATATCTCGACAACAGGCCAAACGTCGTTCATGTGGCCGCTCAGCTTTAGCCGGCAGGCAGAGCTGAGATTCAATATGATGTATTTGAGATCCCAGCTCTGGTTTTAGCATGTGTTTTTACCGCTGCGCCACCTGAGCAGCCTTGTCCGCATACTTTTGACCATATAGTGCACGTCCAGGTATAGTCAGACGTTTAAATACACTTGTAAGGGACATTTTTACTCATTTCTGCAACGGATCTTTTTCTGTGATCTAGTGAGCTGCCTCAGTAGAGAGGATTCTAGCAAGACATGGAACTCATATGGCAGATTATTTAGACGCACTATGATCACGTTGCCACAGTTTTAGCTTACTAAGCTAACAAAGTTAGCCTCAGACCATTCAAACGTCTCCCTCCGTGTCCAGAAAATGGTTAAACTGTCCCTAATAAGCTGGAATTTACAAATAAACGACACTTGTATAGTTACACCTTTATATAGATTAAACATAATTAAGAATTATTTACATTTGATAAGAACTCCGTTGGTTGCTCTGCATTATATTTGTCCATCATGTTTGTCGTTTTTTGTGAGAAAAGTCGTGCCACACTGAATGCTGGGATTGCCTTCATCGCTGAGGAAGCGTCGGACGCTCCCTCGTTATCAGTCAGATCATCACTCAGAATTAAGGCGCCTCAGTAGGAGCATTTTAAGGGATCTAAGAATTTAGACACGCCCTCTTCTCGGGAGTGTAGGATGACGTAACGTGCGTCTATGTAGAGAGATCATCACATAGACATTAGTAATTATTTTATTGTGGGTCAAAATTATACATACATCATACAGAAAGTATCACAATGTCATAACTTTGTAAGCTCCTGATGGAGTGCTCATAAATGGGTGCCGCTGCTCTGCTGACTTCTCTGTGTTCATATAAACAGGACTAGTTTGACTACACCTATTAAATAATACAGATCACAGAAGGAAACTCCAAACTAAAACTTTATGCTTTATGAGAGAAAATGAGTGTGAGTGGTCAGATGTCATCCAAAAAGCATTAACTTAATCAGCACTGAATTAAAAGCTGTTGGAACATGATGGACACTGTGTACACCGTCTACAGTCAAGCAAGCTTCACATCAGCATGTGGTTTTGGAGGAAAGAAGTCCCTGCCTCTGCTTATTTGATGTCCATGTGATCAGAGACAGTGGCTTCTTTCCTGCCCTAAGAATAATCAAGTAATAACTTCAGAGTCTGGCTGAAGGAGAACAGGATCAGTCTTTCCGAGAGGTGTCAACAAAGCACCGATGTTCAAGTCCACTTCAAACGTACAAATACTGCTGCTATCAAAAGTAAAAGACTCTCCACGGGTTCTGTTTAGGAGATCAGTGGCTCTTGTCGTCGGTCAGCTTCTCTGGCACCACGTCCAGGTCAGTTAAACAGCAGCAGCACAGGATCTGGGTGTATTTGGTTACGAGGGCTGGTGGGAGAAGAAGGAAGAGAGCCGGTCAAAACAAACACGAGGAGTACTACCAGGAACTGTCATCAGAGAGGGCACTACTGAGAATTCCCACATGACTCACGCTGAACATTAATGTAAATCAATAACCTCGAGGGGCCAAAAGTATGTGGACACCCCTTCTAATTATTGACGTTATGTGTTTCAGTCACACCCACTGTGAGCAGCAGTAAAATCAATTAATTTACGGCATTTAGTGGATGCTTTTATCCAAAGCGACTTACAGTACAGTGACAGTATACTGTCTAAGCATTTGAGGGTTAAGGACCTTGCTCAAGGGCCCAAAAGTGGCAACCTGGCAGTGGTGGGGCCTGAACCAGCAACCTTTGGATTACTAGTCCAGTACCTCAACCACAAGGCCACAACTGTGCTTCCTTGTTGTGACTGACCAAAGTCTTTAAAATTATGGTTTGTAAAATTCAGTGAGAAAAATCTGACACAAATGTATTTATTACACAAATAAATGACACAATTAAATGAGGTAAAATTACACAAATAATTCCGACATCAGTGCCTAATGTTAAAAACGCTTTTATAACCTAATGAGCACAAATCCCTACAAACACAATCCAAAATCTTGTGGAAAGCCTTCTCAGATTATAAGAGACAAACAATATAGCCACAAATGAAGGACAACTCCATATTAATACTGATAGATTGGAATAGACTGAACAGCAAGCTCAGTAAGGTGTCCACATATTTATGGCCATGAAGTGTATATTGAGACACAGCCAAGTCTCCTTGTGTCTGTAGTGTCCTTTAGGGGATTCTTACCGTTTAGCCGGCCGAGCCATTTGAACCTCTTTTCCTCTGGCAGGTGGATACAGCAGTAGTAAACTGGAATTCCAGACAGCCCAATGCCGATTCCTATGAGGGAGTTGATTGTGTCACTGTAGAGGGGCACGATGACCAAGAAAAGACTGCAGAGGCAGTAGATGAAGGGAAAGAAGAGCGTAAGCTGGGGGAGAGAAAAAAAAGCGAGAAAATTAGGTGGAATGACAAATTCAATCATCTAAAACCTTCAGAGATATTCAGTCCTCGTTGTTTAAGCCAGAGTTGGGTAGATAGGTAAGCTGGGAAATTCAATAAGCAATTAGACACATTAATCCAAAGCAGTTTACATTTGTGACCAAACAGTGCAAGCAATAGACAGTTGAGGATTAAGGGTCTTGCTTAGGGGCCAAACTGTGGGCTTGAACCAGCAGCGTACTGGTCAATACTCCAGTACCTTAACCACAAAGCTAATACTGGACAATGGGCTGCAACTGCATTCTCTCTAATGATAAACTGGGTTCTATACACACAGCAAGATGAATGAAGGTGCAGAACCCACAATGAGACTTGATACAGCAACAATGTGCGATCAGTTGTAGCTTAGTGGTTAAGGAACTGGGCTAATAATTGAAAGGTCGCAGGTTCAAGCCTCAGTACTGCCAGGTTGTCACTGTTGGGCCCTTAAGCAAGGCCCTTAACCCTCAATTGCTTAGATGGTATACTGTCACAGTACTGTAAGTCACTTTGGATAAAAATGCGCCCAAAATGCGCCATGTGTAACAGTCAATTTACTAAAGCTGTAGCTTATGATGCAAAATGCACCTACTGATTGAGTTTTACTTAGGATCCAAATGTGAAAATGATGCTTAGTAAACAATAAAGACCTGTACAAATTTTAAAACTGTGAGGGAGCAAAAGTATTCAACCACTTCTGCATCTATCAGAATGTACTCAATGTCTTTTGAATTTCGGTGGGTAGCACTGTCGCCACGCAGCAAGAAGGTCCTGGGTTTGATTCGCAGATTCCCGGACTGGGTCCTTTCTGTGTGGAGTTTGCATGTTCTCTCCGTGTCTGTGTGGGTTTCCTCTGGGAGCTCCGGTTTCCTCCCACTGTCCATTACTGTGTTTGACATTAAAACTTGAACTGATGAATCTTGTGTAAGCAGTAACAACCTGTCCTGTCATGAATGTAACCAAAATTAGTAAAACATGATGTTATAAATCCTAATAAATAAATAAGAAATAATTCCTCAGTGTGTATGGCAGTATGTATTGTACTTTAGAAGTCAATGCAGACAAGCACAGGTACCTTGACAGGTCTGTGTCTGTCTGGCTGTGTGATCCGGAGGTAGATCAGTCCTGCCACGGACAAACCCATGAAAAACCAGTAGCTGAAGCTGAAGTAATTGATGAGCTGGAACACGTCCTCCACACACAGGAAGATCAGCCCCATTATGCCCTGTAAACACACACATCACATACCTGTCAGGACTGGGATTCTTCCAGAACTTAATCAGGATGGTTACTTTTTCTGAGATTGTCCACAGTCAAGCGAGCTTTACATTTATTTGTGTGATGTTTGTGGAGCAGGGGCTTCTCTTTTGCCCGAAAACATTTAAGCATATAGTAATATAGTCATGAAAAGCTTGCTTGACTGTGGATAGCATAACCAAGGTTGTAGCGGCTTCAAATGTATGGCTGGCTCTTTTTAATCCAAACTAATTTCCTGTCAGCATATGTAACAGTGTGGGTGTGAAGTACACCAAGAGAATGGTACAGGCCTAAATGATTGACCCTATAGTGAGCCGGTCTGGTCAATTTGTTCTCTTAGCACCAGTCTGTAGGTCGAAATAGCAGTATTTTACAAAAGCTGCATCGGGACTCACACTGAAGAGGAGGGCAGGGACAGGAGTGTAGCGCTCAGCATGGATCAGACTCAGGCTGTCAGGTAGGTGGCCCTCTCTCGCCCCCACAAAGAACAACCTGGAAAAAAAGGAATGCACTTCAAAGGAATCAAAGGAGACCACTGTTTAAAATTGGGGATGGAAGAATTGATCTTGAAACTTTAGAAGGATCTTGGGATTTGTGATTAACAAAAAGGATCCACAGGAGTCACAGACTTTCTGGGTGCCGTTAATTTATCCTCACCTAAGGTCATGTGGGTAATGACCGAGAAAAGTACAGTTGCTGCTCCAAAACTCAAAAGACACCAGTTAAAAATGGTTTGGACACCCAACAAGGATGCAACCTACTAGATTGAATCCACAGGCAGACCCTTAACCAGATTGGGTTGTATTTCACAACTGGCTTGAGGACACTTGAAGACCCTCAAGGAAGAGCTCTGGCTGTGTGGACGGACCCTGACCAGAATAAAGCGGCTGATAAAAATGAAATGAAATGAAAAAGAACAGATTCATTTGCATGTTAGAAATGAGTAAAAATGCTATTGGTCGACAGGGTGCTTATAAGAACATCATTGGTGACATGATTCCTCATAACGGCTGCACTTACGACCTCTGCTGGCTGGTCAGTGGTGCCAAATGAATCTACAAATGAACCTGCCAGGTGCAGGGGAAAAGAAGCGGTCGACTACTACACATCAGAAGTCAGAAATGGAGGTCAGCAGCAGTGGAGGTGAAATACAATCAGGTAATCGGGAGAGAAATAAGGAGGAAAAGGAATGGGTGAAACTCTTGGACTCAATCATTTCACCAGGTGTCTACATACTTTTGGATCTATAGTGTATGATTTATAGTGCATTTTTGCCTTATATACTGTAAGTGCACCTTTAATACTAAATCAATCTAATCTGTGCTATTCTGTAGGTCTTTAATCTTTCATGCATTAATACACGGAATTATGAATGCAAAAAAATTCCACATTATTAGAGAATGAAAACCAAAACTGTTACCTGGAGGCGGCAATGATCGAGGCGTTCAGTCCTCCGTAACAGGACATAGCCACGGCGATGGGAATGACCCAGCTAATGGGTCCCAGAACCTGATTTCCAAAAGTCTGTGGAGGTAGGAACAGATAACACATTAAACTGAGCTCCTATCAGAGTTCCAGATCTGTTCTCTTACCTCTAAACCACCTATTCAGAATTATAAAAATGATGATGCATTGACGGGTTGGATGGTTGCATAGACGGGTTTAGTCGTCATGTCATGTGGATGGAAGCGTACAATACAAACAATGACCCAAAAGACCCGCGCTTCTCTGAACTCTTTGGCCTTTATTCTCATAATCATTTCGACTTTAATCTCAAAATCAAAAAGTACAAATATTTTTTACAGTGGCCCTAATACACTGTCGTACCAAATACACCATAACAAACACAACTTTGTTTACTAATCTTAGCTAAGCTACCTTAACTTCTCTGGCTAGATGTTTCCAGGTACCAGGTCACCTTCTTATAATCTGAATAATATTGGTTTATATGATTGTCATACAATATTAATAACACTGGCTTAAATCTATGAAGATTTTCCATCTTAACCTGAATGTAATGCAGAGGCTACCTAAGGTGACGGCTACTTCACAAAGACGTAGATCTGAAGGAACATAATCAGCCGACTAGGTGACTGTTTAGATACTGTTGTTAGTTTTTTGTTTGTTGATATGAAACGTACCACTGCGACTGCATCGCTGGCCATGAAGGAAGGAATGTCCAGCACCAAGTAGTACGCCACGTTGGTCAGCAGGTAGATGATGCTCACGATCGGCATGGAGATGGCAATGGCAAGAGGTAAATTCCTAAAATGACAAAAAAAGAAGCTGGAAATTTCTTAGATCGTAGCATGGTGTTCCTGTACAAACTTTAAGGTGACTACTTGACTGTAATGGACAGAATCAAAATGAGGAAGATTTTTATTCTACAGCAGGTTTTTCAAACCCTGGGTTGTGACTGTTGGGTGGGTCGCGAGCCAAAAAAAATGGGTCGCAGAGAAAAACAATAATAATGAAATAAACAAATTTTAACAGGCACATAAACACAAAATGAACTTGTACACAAACACCCTCTTATGGAGGCTTAATTTTACATTATGTAAACCACAGTGGGACCAGATTGCCAACATTTTCATAAATTAAGTATATTTTGTTCTTTCGTTTTTTTCCCTATTCCCCAATTTTCTCCCCTAATCCAGTCTTATCCAATTACCCTGGTTGTGTTACGTTTTACCTCTATCAATAATACCCTCCACTGCTGACTGAGGAGCTTCGCAACTGACACATGCCCCCTCCGACATTAACCCTCCTCCTTTTTAACTGCACAAGGTGAGTTCATATGTGGATCAGCCTTGTGCATCAGCATTATTCCTCTACCCTGCGCAGGCGCCATCAATCAGCCAGCAGAGGTCGTAATTGCACCTGGTCCGGCTCATCCCACCCTGAACAACAGGCCAATCGTTGTTCATGCAGCCGCTCAGCCCAGCTGGATGACAGAACTGAGATTCGATACGATGTATTTGAAATCCCAGCTCTGGTGTGCTAGCGTAAATGTGGGTCGCTTAAAAAAAAAGTTTAAACTAGTCCATTACTGACAGTAAAAACTGTGATGAACTACAGTGAATGTAGGGTTTAGTGAATGTGTTGAAGGTGTGACTCTGAGACCTTTCTGGATTGACGATCTCTTCTGTAACAAAGTTAAGCGTGTCCCAGCCAGAGTAGGAGAACAGGGCGGAGTACAGGGCCAGCGCAATGCTCCCGGACTCCATGGAGGATCCCTCGAATGGGTTTTCAAAATTCTTAGTCTCTCCTGGATGATAGAATAGAAAGAAAAGTAGGTGTGAACTTAATAGCAAACTATTCTATTCTAATAAGGAAACAATTTATTTCAAGGGCAAAGATCTGTTCAGATTTCCGAATTTGGATAATAAATTTAAGGCATTTCAAAGCATCTTCAAACAAACTCCTTATTAAGGCTTATATTCTTTATTATTTTAGATAAGCTTGTACGACAAGCTAATGGTCAGGTGTCCACATACTTTTGGCCATATACTATAGTTGGATAAGGGTTATGCAGTAGATTTCATACCTTGGATTATTTTAATTATGCCGATGGATATGATGATGATCAGTGACATGATCTTGGTGTAGGTAAAGATGTCCTGGACCAGCGTCCCCCACTTCACATAGGCGCAGTTTATAAAGATCAGAATACCTGAATAAAGAAAAAATAGAGCCAGCTAAGGAACAGAATAGAACGCCCCCTTGTGGAGGCTTCATGTTACATCTTGTAAATCACAGTGGGACCAGATTGTACAGAGAGTGTAAGATGCACCGCTGCTTTCACATCGTCATCACATGAAAATCTTTTTCCCTTAAAGCTTCTTTGAGCGTCTAAAAAGGTGGAAATCAGATGGAGCTACTGTAAATTCGGACTATAAGCCTCTCTCAGTCTCTATAAATTTGACACCCTCCCCTCCTCCCCCCAGTTGTCACTGTACACCGATGAGGCATAACATTATGAGCACCTTTCTAATATTGTGTTGGTCCCCCTTTTGCTGGACTGTGTATTCTGACCCCTTTCTATCAGAACCAGCATGAACTTCTTCAGCAGTTTGAGCTACAGTAGCTCGTCTGTTGGATCGGACCACACGGGTCAGCCTTCGCTCCCCACGTGCATCAATGAGCCTTGGCCGCCCATGACCCTGTCACTGGTTTACCACTGTTCCTTCCTTGGACCACTTTTGATAGATACTGACCACTGCAGACCGGGAACACCCCACAACAGCTGCATTTTGGAGATGCTCTGACCCAGTCGTCTAGCCATCACGATTTGGTCCTCGTCAAACTCACTCAGATCCTCACGCTCGTCCATTTTTCCTGCTTCTAACATCAACTTTGAGGATAAAATGTTCACTCGCTGCCTAATATACCCCCCCCCCCCTAACAGGTGCCGTGATGAAGAGATAATCAGTGTTATTCACTTCACCTGTCAGTGGTCATAATGTTATGACACAAAAAACTCAAACCCGTCGAGGAACTCACAGATGCAGGCGGCGGCGATGAGCCTCACGGCATCGTACGGAGGCTGGCAGGTCGGGTACAGCGCCTCCACCAGATAGTTGGCAAACGTCAGAGAGATGATCGCCTGACTGGCCGGTTCCACGAGAAGGATGGACGTCCAGAGACGGATGAAGGCCACTAACCCCCCGAAGGCCTCCAGGATATAAGCATAGCTGGCACCCGATTTCCCGATAGTGGTGCCCAGTTCGGCATAGCAAAGGGCCCCAAACACAGAGAACAGGCCCCCGAGGGCCCAGATGAGCAGCGACAGGCCGTAGGAGGAGCTGTGCAGGAGGACGCCCTTGGGAGACACGAAGATCCCCGAGCCGATCATGTTACCCACGATGAGACACACGCCGTTGGGCAGAGAGATCTCCCGCCGCATTATCATCTTCTCTGCCCGCGGGTCGCTGCCCACCGGTGCCTTCAGGTCCAGGTTTGCGTCCACCCGGGGGGGAGGGCAAAGCGTCCGGCGCATTTCTAACAGCTTCTGCTTCATGCTAAACATGGGACAGAACAAATGACACAGTTATAACCAGTTATAACCCCTGCAGAACCACAATAGGCACAAATTCCCACAGCCTCACTTCAAAATCAGACCAAATGACACAGTCATAACAGTGCAGAACAACCGTGGCCTTCTCACATCAACCACATTTAGCATATTTGGGATGAATTGGAATGTTCACAGTGATCCAAGCCGTCCTTTCATTTAATCTGAACCTTAAAAATGCCATTTTGACTCAACAAGCACAAATTCCACCAGCCTCACTTCAAAATCACATTGAATTGGGATATCGATTGTGAACCAGATCTTTTACAATAAATGTTTTTTAACCTGATGAGCACAAATTCCCACAGACACACTCCAAAATCTTGACATGGCAGACCTTATGACCTCAGAAATGCTCCTTTGACCGAATGGGCACAAATTCCCACAGACACACTCCAAAATCTTGACATGACAAGCCTTCTCGTGATTTAACATCAAGACCTGACCTCACAAATACTCATTTGACTCAATGAGCCCAAATTCCCACAGACACACTCCAAAATCTTGTTAAAAACCTTTCCCACAGTCCATTCATACCCACTGTCCTTACCCACAGGTTTACTCCGGGTGCTCCGGTTTCCTCCCACAGTCCAAAGACATGCAAGTGAGGTGAATTGAAGATACTAAATTGTCCAAGACTGTGTTTGATATAAACTTGTGAACTGATGAATCTTGTGTAATGAGTAACTACCGTTCCTGTCATGAATGTAACCAAAGTGTAAAACATGACGTTAAAATCCTAATAAACAAACAAACCTTACCCACGGTCCATACATACCCACTGTCCATAGCCACTGTCCATAGCCACTGTCCATACCCAAAGTCCTTACCCACTTTCAATACCCACTGTCCATACCCACAGTCCATACCCACAGTCCATACCCACAGTCCATACATACCCACTGTCCTTACCCACAGTCCATAGCCACTGTCCATAGCCACTGTCCATACCCACAGTCCTTACCCACAGTCCATACCCACAGTCCTTACCCACTGTCCATACCCACAGTAATTACCCACTGTCCATACATACCCACAGTCCATACCCACAGTCCATACCCACAGTCCATACATACCCACTGTCCTTACCCACAGTCCATAGCCACTGTCCATAGCCACTGTCCATACCCACAGTCCTTACCCACAGTCCTTACCCACAGTCCATACCCACAGTCCTTACCCACAGTCCTTACCCACTGTCCATACCCACAGTAATTACCCACTGTCCATACATACCCACAGTCCATACCCACAGTCCATACCCACAGTCCTTACCCACAGTCCTTACCCACAGTCCTTACCCACTGTCCATACCCACAGTAATTACCCACTGTCCATACATACCCACAGTCCATACCCACAGTCCATACCCACAGTCCTTACCCACTGTCCATACCCACAGTAATTACCCACTGTCCATACATACCCACAGTCCATACCCACAGTCCTTACCCACAGTCCTTACCCACAGTCCTTACCCACAGTCCTTACCCACAGATTTCTCTAAGACTGCAAGGGAAGCTCAGCTTCCCCTAAAATGTCAAAAATTTTATGGTCAAATATGTACAGTTTTGTTAACATTTCATTGACTACAAATGCGTTAGAACACCTTCATCTCGAAGACGAGTTCGTTCAGAATCAGCTACTTATCACAAATCGACTGACTCGGGAGCTTCAGTCCCATCGCGGATTTTGAGAGTCGAAGAACAAACTGCAACCCATTTCTTGGTATTTGCTTGGTGAAATTACTTGACCATTTCCATTGTTCATTGTGTAAATAAAACACACTCATAGTATTTGTTTCAGTTTAACATCATTTCAACATTTCCTTGTTCGAGTTCAGGCCATTTTCTTGAAAAGGAACGGAGGTCAGAATTTATGTATAAATAAATTGACAAATTTTATGATGTAAGCCGACAATGAGCTTCCCCTCTTTGAAAGACCAGCAGCCGCCACTGGTCCATACCCACAGTAATTACCCACTGTCCATACATACCCACAGTCCATACATACCCACAGGTTTTACCCACTGTTAAAAACCTTCCCAAAAGACTAGAAAGCAGACCTTCTCTCCATTTAGCACCTGACTATTCGGTCTTTTGACCGAATAAACACAAATTCCCACAGAAACACTCCAAAATCTTGTTAAAAACCTTCCCAAAACGCTAGAGAGGAGGCCAAATTGATACTAATACCCCTTAATTTTGGATAGGGACGCCCTAAAAGCTCATGATCAGGTGTCCATATACTTTTATTAGTTTTTTTTTACAGTGACCGCATGACTCTGATGGTCAGATTCACGACAGCTGAGATTTTTCTCTGTCTGTCTGTGGTCAAAAAGTCTTGTTTTTGGATGTCTTATGATGAAGGAACATGATAACCGGCTCCTTTATTATCTTATCAGCAGTAAGAACAAGAAATGTGACATTTTTTCCAGCAGACGTGCTCGTTTCATGATATTTTGTTTTCTGTGGACAGACCAGCCGAGCAACTTCAGTTCATCAGCACACGAGGAACAATCTGGGTTAAAGGTCACGCCTAAGCCAGACAGAAAAACAAAGACGTGAACGTACCTTTAACGCCGTGTGGCGTCCGACAGCGGGACGGCGTTTTTGTTGGCGTGGATGTAGATGAGGGACGACGCCGATCGGATCTGCGGTGGCGCTCTGAGGAGATCCAGATGCTCCACATAAACAGACGAGGAGCAGCAGCATGTACGGTGTCGCCTCAGACAACAAGGTGTTTATGAAAACATAAACCCCTCCGGCTATTTTTGGTGGTCTGTGTTGCCAGTAAAAGTGAGAGAGAGAGAGAGAGAGAGAGAGAGAGAGAGAGAGAGAGAGTTCCACAGAGAGTGAAGACATGTATAAGATGAGCTCCTGATTTTATTTAGTATTTTTGTTTCTGGAGTGAGATAAATTTTAGTAAAACAGTTAATATCTACAATAATCTTAAATGTAATATTAAAGATAATTTTTTTTTTTAAATTTTTTTTTTTTTTTTTAAATAACTTGATTAGGCAAAACCTGATAAAATAATAACATATCTGGACAGAATCTTACCAAAAACAAGGCAACTTCAAAAGAAAAGAAGAAGAAGGAGAAAAGATAACACAAAGAAGAAGAAAATAAGGTACAGAGGATTTAACATGTATTAGGAAGAGGAGGAAAAAGAAAAGTAGAAACAAAGGCATATAAACAGGAATAAGGACAGCATTTCCACAAAACCTGGACAAATCTGCTCTGCTTCTGCACACTGAGGGTAGGAAATCTAAGCACACAGTCCTGAACTGCACACCCACATACCCTCTACAAAAAAGGATTAGAAAACGGAAGATAAGACAGCTATAATTTATTTTCTAAAGGCTTACTGTGCTAATTGTTTATTAAATTGCTATTGTTTTGCTGAATGTGACATTTAATGACAGTTAAACTGCCAGTATCATTCAAATATTGATACCTTTTAAAATGGCCAATGAGGAGACAGTAACAGTAGTAACAGTAACAGCAACAGTAACAGCAGTAGCAGTGAAGCCCCGCCTCTTTGAGTTTCCTCAGGAGGGTCAGACAGAGAATAGCAGACAGCAGTACAAGATCAAAACTCAGAAAGAAAACCCAGATACTCTGTTTAAAGACTGTGGTCTAAATAAAGGGAAAAACACCACCAACAACCTACTCTTCTACACAAACCACACTGAAGACTGGCATTCTGCCATCTGTTCACATTTTAAACATGTCACTAAACGTGGTATCTGTAAGGGACGTCAAATTTATGTATTTGAAGACTGTGATAAAAATGCAGAACACAGATTTTTAACTATAAACCTGTACCAGACAGGGACTGTCATGATTCAAGGTAGTGAACATGCACTGGGAAAATTCGCAGATGTTTTTCCATCAATCAGAAGCTTGTGTCTCAGGGACAGTCTGAACCCCTACTCTGAATTACATACCACTGAGAGAGACACAGAGTCAGGTAAAAAACCCTGCACCACCCGTCCACCGAGCCCACACCTCAGCACCACTGTGACCCAACTCAGAGACGATCTAGCTCTGTTAGAGACCGAGCTGATAGAACTCAAAGAACACTTTTTTAATCACAACATCCCCAACCCAGACACCGAGCTCAGAGACCAGATCAACCAAATTAAAAACCAGCTAAAAGTGACTGTACAGGATCTGAAAGGAGAGATTAAGAACCTACACCAGGACAGGGAAAAACTACAAAATGAGCTGAAGGAATATAAAGAGAAAGCAGAAAAAGAACAAATAAACATTAAAGCAGAGCTGTCCAGAGAGATCTCGAACCTCAGACAGGAGCTGCACAACAGAGACTCCATTAAAAGGACTTCCCCTGGGCCTTTGTCACAATCTATCCTCGGACCCTCATCGCAGTCCGCCCCTGAGCCCTCACCTCAGCCCACTCCTGGGCCCTCAACACTGCCCAATGCCAAGACCTCATCTCAGCCCACCCACAGGCCCTTATCACAGCCCAACCCTGGGCCTTCAACGATGCCCATCGGCAAGCCCTCATCTCAGTCTACCCCTAGGCCCCTAATGCCGTCCACCCAACCCTCATCACAGCCCACCCCCGGGCCCTTATCACAGCCCACCCCTGGGCCCTCAACGCTACCCACCGCCAAGCCCTCATCCGTGCCCACCCCCGGACACTCACAAGAAATGCCCACATCCCCACAACACCAGCAGAATATCCAGCCAGGAACTCACACAAACACAGAAGTCGTCATACTAATTGATTCAAATGGCAAATTCTTACAGGAGAAAAAGCTCTTCCCAGGATACACAACATCAAAAATTTGGTGTCCAAGAATAAAAGATGTACACCAAATCTGTTACGATTTACTGACGGGTGGACTCAATCGCGGGGTGTGTCGCCCTGAGGGGGCAGAGTCGACACAGAGCAGAACTCAGAGAACCCTTTCAAAAGGAAAAACCGAAATAAAATAAAACCGCGGAACGGAAAGGGGCTGGGCGAGCCCAAGCCAACTGAAAAGAAGAAGAAAACAAAAGCTTCACTACTCGGAAGTGAAGTGCCCAACTAAGTACGAAATATAAAAGAAAGGGACCAATGAGCCCGGTTCGCTACACCAAACACGACCAAGAAATGAATCGTGATGCGCGTTTGGAACGTGCCTCGGTATGATTCGAACCGACGCAGTCCAGTACTAACGCACGGTGGCTTAACCGGATGCGCCACAGCGCCACTGACGGAAACGGCGCTGGTGAGCAATATAAAGGGCAAACAAAGGATCGCTTCTTTTTTAAATAAAGAGATTAATTCTTTCTATCTCTGATTATTTATTGGCGATATCAAACAAAGGGGTAATTATAAAAAAAAAGCAGGCTAAATATAAACCCGACTTAACCGAAAATGAATTAATGAGAGAATTCTAACGCGTTACGGCCACACCCGAGTGAGAGGCGATACGCTCGTGAGCACCGCCGATGAGTACGAAAAAACCCGAGCTCATGGGCGGGACGAACTGTGCTTGGTCCGTCTAGCGACAATGCAGAGAAAGCACAGCGAGGAACGATAAGCGCGTGACTGCACGCGTTAATATTTTAAAGGGGAAGATCGGCCCGAAGCCGACTGTTAGGGAAGAGAAGAGTGCCAGAGGGTGGCGAAAAACACCCTTTTTCGCCTGACGGACGAAAAGAGGGGCGTAGCGCTGCCTTGCTGGAACTCCAGCGACTCCACGAGCAGAGGAAAAGGGAAGAGACTGAAAGGGCAAATTCCCAAGTTTACTTAGGGAAATGCAAAGTAGTCACACCAATCCTGACCTGTCCCTGAGTCACTTTTATTACCTCGACCGTAGGTCTACCGCGAACCCTCTATGAGGCCTCGCGTTACCGGTATCCCTAACGAACCGTGCAAGAGAGCACAAAAGAAAGGGTGTGACGGGGATGCCTGGCTAAGCGTTCCCTTAAGTACCTGCTCAGCCAGGTGTTCCCCGTTGCTGCTGATTGCGCGAGGGCGGCTTGGGCTTTGTAGTTCTGCTCCCCCTAGTAGAACTGCCATGAGCCCGCCCTCGGGTGGCAATCAGAGGAGTCTCACGTGCTTGGCTCCCCCTGGTGGGCGCAGAGGAAGTCAAACGGCTTCTGTCCGTGCAAGCACCGGAGTCAGCTGAGTGAGACGCGGATCGGCCCCCCCTGGTGTCCACCGAGGGAACGGGCCGACTCCTAACAAAATCTTCCACAAAAATGCCCTAATTCAGCCCAGTTATATAATCATTCACACAGGCACAAACGATTTAAGAATAGAACAGGAACGTGTTGGAGCCTTGATGTGCAGAGCTGCAGAAAGAGCTGCAGAGACCTTCCCCAACACTAAAATCATCATATCAACCCTCCTACCATGCAAAGACTTCCACCCTGACACCATACAGAAAGTAAATTCCTACATCTCCAGAGGATGTGCTCTCATTCCTAATGTACACCTCGCTCATCACACCAATATTACACCCCATCACCTATACGACCATGTGCACCTGAACAAAAACAGTGTTAAAGAATTCGCCAGAACACTAAAGGATGCAGCACTGGGCAGACACACACCTACTCACACAGCGGACCAACAGAGAGGACAACTCCCAAAGCTACAACGACAAACCTACAGCTACAGCACACCCATCAGACGACCACCAACACAACCGCTTTTTAAAAAAACTCAAATGGGACACAACTTAAAAAAACAAAGCATACCTCAACCTACTCAGCGCTCTCACCTGACCAGACCGGCACCAGGCAAATTACCATCACTTCAGCCTGGACTACTGACAACTCCACCAGCTCACCGGCACCAACCAAAGCATTCAGAACCAGCAACACCACTCCACCTCACCCGGACTGAACAAACACATCTCAGCTATGCTCAAGCACTCATAGGACCACAACACACTGACGAAATGGGTGAGATCAAACAATTACTGCAGTACATTTGCAACAAACTGGTTTAAAAAAAAAAACTGCCCTTTATGTATATATGATTGTTTGACCGATTTGTCTCATTCTGAAATGAAATAATTATAAATGACTTCACTCACCATCACCACGTGGAATATCCAGGGGCTAAATTCCTCAGCCTTTGGTATAAAAAGTTTACACCCTGAATTACACAAACAGATAAAACACCTTGACATTATCATTCTACAAGAGACATGGTGTAGGGCTGATACGGTCACTTACTGTCCCCAAAACTACAGGGAAATTCTAATACCCTCCCAAAAACTGAGCACAGTGCACCAGGGCAGAGACTCTGGGGAACTCATCATCTGGTATAAATCAAACCTACATAATTTCATAGACACAATAAAACAAGCAAAATACCACATCTGGCTTAAATTAAACAAATCTATATTATCATCACAGAGGGACTTATTCCTTTGTGCCATTTACATCCCTCCTTCAGAGTCTCCATACTACTCAAATGATATATTTACAGAACTAGAGAGAGAGACGAGCCATTTCCAGGCCCAGGGAAATGTGCTCATCTGTGGAGACCTGAATGCAAGAACAGGAACACAATCAGACACTTTAAAAACACACGGAGATCACTTTATTAAGAATAATATGTTCCTTAATAATCATTCCTCTTCCATTTACAGGAATAACTATGACATTGGGATAAACAAAAACGGAAAAGACCTCCTGCAGCTCTGTCGAAGTCTGGGTCTGTACATTGTCAATGGTAGGATACGAGGGGACTCTTTAGGAAGATACACGTATTGCTCATCTCTTGGGAACAGTACAGTAGATTATATGGTAACAGATTTAGACCCTTTCTCTCTCAGTGCATTCACTGTCAAACCACTAACCCCTCTGTCTGATCACAGCCAAATTACTGTGTTCATTAAAAAGACAGAAACTAACCCCACCACACACACACGGCCCAGTAAGCTGTACAACATCCCCAGATCCTACAGATGGGCCGAGAACAGCGCAGAAGAGTTCCAGAAAGCAATCATCAGCCACCAAACTCAAACACTCTTAGATAGCTTTCTGGACACTGCATACACTCACAGTAAAGAAGGAGTAAATCAGGCAGTCCAAAAAATTAACCGAATCTTTAGAAGAACAGCAGAGAAGGCAAAACTAAAACTTAGATCTACACTAAAACCCAAATTCACAAAAGATGACAGCTGGTTTGATAAAGACTGTCAACATTTACGAACAGAACTCAGAACATTATCAAATCAAAAACACAGAGACCCAAACAACACTAACATACGACTTCTTTACTGTGAAAAGCTTCGACAATATAAACGTACCCTCAGAACCAAAAAAGCACAACACACAAACAAACAACTGACACTAATTGAGGAGTCAATCAACACACATCAATTTTGGGACAACTGGAACAAACTAAATAAAAGAGAATTAGAAGAATTAGCCATTCAGGATGGGGATATATGGACAACCCATTTCCAATCACTATTTAAAAACATAAAATTCAACACAAAATCAGAACAAAATGACATCAATAGAAGACTTATAGAACTTGAATTGGCTATTAAAGATAATCAAAATCCTTTAGACTCTTCCATTACTGAGCAGGAACTCCTTAATAAAATAAATACATAAAAACCAAAGAAATCATCAGGACCTGATGGAATCCTGAATGAAATGATTAAACACAGCAGTTCCAAATTTCGATTGGCCATTTTAAAACTCTTTAACCTGGTTCCGAGTGTAGGTTCCTTCCCTGAAATCTGGAATCAAGGTCTCATAACACCAATTTACAAAAGTGGAGATAAATTCGACCCTAATAATTACCGGGGCATCTGTGTGAACAGTAATCTGGGGAAGTTATTCTGTAGTATAATTAACTCAAGGTTTTCAAGCTTCCTTATTGAGCACAACGTCCTGAGTAAAAGTCAAATTGGATTTTTACCAAATTACCGCACAACTGATCATATTTACACCCTACACACCCTCATTGAAAAATATGTAGTTCAAAACCATGTAAAAATATTTGCCTGCTTTATTGACTTTAAAAAGGCTTTTGACTCAATTTGGCATCAAGGATTGTTTTACAAACTATTAGAAAGTGGTGTAGGGGGTAAAACATATGATCTTATTAAATCTATGTACACAGAAAACCAGTGCGGAATAATAATTGGCAATAAACAAACAAATTTGATCTCTGAGGAGCGTGGAGTGAGACAGGGCTGCTGTCTGAGCTCAACTCTATTTAACATCTATATTAATGAATTGGCCTCCATGTTAGAGCACTCAGCCACGCCCGGTCTCACTCTACACGACTCAGAGATTAAACTCCTGCTGTATGCAGATGATCTGGTCCTGCTGTCCCCCAGCGCTCAGGGTCTCCAGCACAAACTGGACCTGCTGCAGCAGTACTGTCAGACCTGGGCCCTGACAGTCAACCTCAAAAAGACTAAAATTATGACCTTCCAGAAAAGATCCAGAACTCAGGGAACCAAACACACATTTAAATTAGGACATCATGAAATTGAACACTCTAAAAACTATACCTACCTTGGACTAAACATTAGTTCATCAGGAAACTACAACCTGGCAGTGAATGAACTGAGAGAAAAAGCATGCAGAGCCTTCTATGCCATAAAAAAACAAACTTCTGTAGAAATCCCAATCAAAATTTGGCTCAAAATATTTGGCGCAATAATTGAACCAATTGCCCTGTATGGCAGTGAAGTGTGGGGCCCGCTTACACACCAACAATTTAACAAATGGGAACAACATCCAATTGAGACCCTGCACACAGAATTTTGTAAAACAATATTAAAGGTGCACAGACACACCACCAACAATGTGTGCAGGGCAGAATTAGGCCGATACCCACTTATTATTAATATACAAAAAAGGGCAATACAATTCTGGAATCATCTCAAAGAGAGCGACCCACACTCGTATCATTACAAAGCTCTGCAATACCAAGAGCTGAGCAAAGATACCAGTCCTCTCATCCAACTGGTCCTGAGTCACTGCATTAACACACCATTAACACATACTAACATACCACTAACACAGACTAACACTATTAAGACTCAAGACCAGAACCTAATCAGAACTGATCAAATTACACATGAATTAAAGATAAACTATTAGGCCTATTGGGAAACACAAACTAAACTCCAAAGTAAACTACAATGTTATTTGGCTCTAAATAGACAGTATAGTGTGGCAGATTATCTCAGCACTATAACTGATCCAAAACTCATAAACAGCTTGACAAGGTACAGACTCAGCGAACACAGCCTGGCCATCGAGACGGGACGACACAGACAGTCCTGGATGCCCAGAGAGGAGAGAGTGTGTCAACACTGCTCTTCAAACCAAATAGAGACAGAGCTGCACTTCCTCACTGAATGTACAAAATACACACAAATTCGAACAATTTTTTTTACCAAAATCAACAAAATTATCCCCAATTTTAATTCTCTCTCAAACCCTGACAAGCTGCCCTACCTACTGGGGGAGCACAGAGCGAGCTGCACACTCGCAGCTCTCTACTTACACACCTGCCACCAGGTGAGGGACAGTGAGTGACCTTATACTGTATCCCATACACACTCACGCATACTAAAGCAATAAGCCACGAGAGGCCGTGCATTACTGTGATTTTAGCACGGGGATGACGTTTTTGGCACGACGCGAAGCGGAGCGCCTAAAACTTCTTTCCCCGTGCTAAAATCATAACAGTAATGCACGGTCTCGAGTGGCTTATTGCTTTTATAAAACGGCGGTCAACATAAAATATAATAAATACAACAATGTTTAATTCATAAATGTATTTATTGTGTATAAACTTACAATAAAGCATTCTTCCGCGACGCAAAATAGTTCGATTAACAGTGTTGCTAGGCAACATGAGGGCGAAAATAACATTAACTTTTTCTATTCAGTGGCGTATTAATATGGAATGATGTGAGGTGGTCCTAGGTGTGCGTTTATCGGGGATTTTACAACGGCTTCGAACGCGGCTCAGCCAATCAGATTTTAGGACCGGAACTATCCGTTTTATAATCGCACACACACACCATCATACACACACCATACACACACACCATCAAATGCACGCACACGCACACGCGCACACACACACACACACTTACAAATACTTTTTCCACACATACATATACACACTTTATATACTTGTTCTAATTTGTTTATGTTAATTTTTTAAGGCTAATTACTAAGGTTATTGAACATCCTTTAAATTAATATGAATGTTTATGTATGCAATTATTATTATTATTATTATTTTTTTCATTTATTATCTAGTTTGTAAATGCGCTTTGGCAATACAAATGTGAATATTTGTCATGCTAATAAAGCACTTTTGAATTTGAATTTGAATTTGAATTTGAATTTGAGAGAGAGAGAGAGAGAGAGAGAGAGAGAGAGAGAGAGAGAGAGAGAGAGAGAGAGAGAGAGAACGCTTGTCCCTCAATAGTGTTGACAGTTCAGTCTGTTACACTGGACTGTGTTATAGGCGAGTACTGACCCCGCTTCTACTCCCCCAAAATGAGCGGCTGTGTCTGAGGGAGGGAGGATGGAAAATCACCTTATCAACTCTGCATGTGACTCTTTATTCTGGTTGAGGTGCGGTCATGATCGGCAGAGGAACACCCAAAATATCCCAGAATGATTTCACCATGTTCCCCATCCTGAGACGTCCCATAAATGTGTCCGTCTGGCGGCCTCGCCGGGGTGCTTCCTGCCTTTCACCAGATAAATCAGACCCACCGAGACCCTGACCAGGATAAAGCGGCAGCAAAACAGACAGTACCCACTGTACATACCTACAGTCCATATCCACAGTCAATACCCACAGTCCATGCATACCCAAAGTCTATACACACTGTTCATACATACCCACAGTCTATAACCACTGTCCATACCCATTGTTCATACCAACAGTCCGTACCTACAGTCTATACCCACAGTCCATACCTACAGCCCTTACGGTCTATACCCACTGTCCATAACCAGTGTCCATACCCACTGTCTATACATACTCACAGTCCATACCAACAGTTCATACCCACAGTCCATACCCAATGTCCATACACACCCACAGTTCATACCCATTGTTCATACCCACTGTCTATACCCACTGTCAATACCTACAGTCCATACATACCCACAGTCCATACCCACTGTTCATACTCACTGTCCATACTCACTGTCCATACCCACAATCCATACCAACAGTCCATACCCACTGTCCATACATACCCACAGTTCATACCTACATTCCATTCCCACTGTCCATACCCACAGCCAATACTCACTGTCCATACATACCCACAGTCCACACCCACTGTCTATACATACCCACAGTTCATACCCACAGTTCATACCCACAGTTCATACCCACAGTCCACACATACCCACTGTCTATACCTACAGTCAATACCCACAGTTTATAACCACGGTCCATACTCACAGTCCACACCCACTGTCCATACCACTTATCACCCACATGTTTATTTTGGTGAAGCCCAGTGGTGAAGGTACTGTACTATCAGAAGGTTGTCAGTTCTCCACCTGACCTCCACCAAATTGCCACTGTTGGGCCCCTGAGGAAGGCCCCTAACCCTTAATCGCTCAAACTGTGTATAGACATAATTGTAAGTCGCTCTGGATAATCGTGTCTGCTAAATGCTGCAAATGTAAATGGTAACGTGCTAACATAACGCTGTCTGTTTACTTAAAAAAATGAGAATGAGTTTGGAATTTGAGTTCCTTGGTTTTTATTAAGCTCCCACTGCTCCATCACACTGTTGGTAGTTTAACTACAATGACACGAACGTTCCACCACAGAACCAAAATTCAAAATACTGCACCATGTTCATAAAAGAAGCGTTTCAGGCACGACTGTCGCAGGATATGTGTGACGGCTACGGTCGGGTGACAAATTAAAGAAAAAAATATTACAGTATAAGTAAATACATTAAAATGCTTGTTGTGTTGCCAAAGTCTTTCAGGACTGGTTTTCTAAAGTGGTGTTTCCATCATGGCACCAGTAAATCTCCCATAATTTGACTAAGTTCAGATCTGCTAGCTATGGAGGCCAAAGAATATTATTTATATAATTTTAAAACCATTTAATGACCCCTTATTTACTGTAGTGGGGCATTTGTCATCCATTAGGATTGATTTCTTCTCTCATACTGATAAGTAAGAGTAGCTTTGGAACAAGTAGACCTAATGAATGCCGGCAAAATGCTCCAGCACAGAATTAGGTCTAGCATTAGAGTCTGTACCATCCTCTTGGTGTATTCTACACATACATTTGTCCATTCTGAGATTTTAATGAATGACTATTTCTCTTAATTTCTTACATTTAATGTTGTTGGTGCCCTTAGATATTTTTTCTTATGATCTTGAGGCGAAACTGAGGTCGGCTGGTCCCTCTTAGCCTCTGACGTACCACCGTTGTGTATAAATGACAGAATTGCTCATTGATTGATCGCATCATGCAGTATCTATTCATTTTTTATCATTTTATCCCTTTAATTTGTCACCTTTCTATGTACGACCTCCTGATTCACTATTTCTCTACACACAAACACAAACAAAACATAACAGTTCAGGTAAATGAATTAGGGATGCACCAATCCTCCTCATTCATTTTTAATACAATACCAGTGTCAAGTATTAGGTATCAGACGTATCTGACAGCACCAGACTGTAAGAAGATTTCTGCCTTTTGTTTGAATGCAATAACACGTTGTATTAGTTAATATAAGGGCCGTCATGGTAACTGTAACACCATCAAACTGCTGATTATAAAAATTTAACCACCAATCACACCAGACCTTTGCTCCAACCAAGATCGGCTAAAGCTAAGTTAGCATGTTAGCTATGGCTATCTTGCTATTTGAGATTTTATTCCAGTTTGGCGAGCTTTGCTGATGCAATTCGACTTCCAGAATCAATTAGGGGACCAAATCAAATTCCATTTATACTCCGTTTTGTATAATTACAGTCAAATAACTATTTAGAAAAGAGGACAGAATGCTAACTGTCCGATAATTTCACGCCAGTATTGTAGGCTCAGTATCAGACTGGTTCATCCCCAACTCAAACCACCATATAAAGAACTGGTTTTGTAATTCTTTTACCCTGTTAATACACTGTGAGTCAAACAAAAAGCACATAACTTTGTCAAATGTTGATCAATTTTCATTGTTTCATTAATCATTCATTATTTCATTTCATTATTTATTAGGATTTTAACATTCTGTTTTACATTCATGACAGGAACGGTAGTTACTCATCACACAAGATTCATCAGTTCACAAGTTTTAATATCAAACACAGTCATGGACAATTCAGTGTTTCCAATTCACCTCACTTGCATGTCTTTGTACTGTGGAAGGAAACCGGAGCTCCCGGAGGAAACCCACACAGACACGGGGAGAACACGCAAACTCGACACAGAAAGGACCCGGACCGCTACTCACTTAGCCACTGTGCCACCCCTTGTCTCCCAATTTATTGTAGCCAATGCGCTGCTGGGGACCCCGACGGCGTTCAAGGAGGGCATATATTCGCCTGACACACACTCCCTCCGACATGTGCGCAATCCACCAATCCCTTCTTATTCTCAATGTACTTCGCATACGAAGAGCCACGCCCTATTCTCTGCGCACCTCCACCATCTGTACAGGCGCCCTGTGAAACCAAGGTCCTTATGCAGCGTAATAATCACACACCTTAGTCTGGTCTTTTCCCACACAGCAGATTGGAGGCCCAGCTGATGAACATGGGGCCATTGCATTCAGAATTAAATTTGGAACAAAGTGATTATTATATTATTAAATTACTATATTTACCCATTACACTTTAAGCGTGTTGCTACCACACCTTGTGAAATTATATAAAAAAAGTCAATTTATGACCAAAATTCAACACTTATTATTATTTGTTTATTTCAATTGCAAGTTATAAACAATATGATCAACATTTGCCCTACAGATGCACTATTTTTGACTAAGTGTGAATAAGGACACAGTCAACCACAATCAGCCTTTTTACCAAAACAATTAGAACAACAAAAAGGTCCAACTGAGATCCGGCTACAGTAAAGCAAACATCAAGAAAGGACTTTGCATAAGTGCACGTCATGAAAAAACACCAGCTTTTAGGAGGAAGACGAGTGGCTTTGTATAGATCGTATAAGGACGTGGCACGACGATGCTGGTTATCTGCGCTGGGATCGAGGGCTGCACTTACGGTCAGTTCTACCAAACGGAAAAAGGACATTTTGTTTAGCTCGACAATCTTCCAGGATGACGCCGCTGCCCATAAAAATGATAAAATTACACCAATCATGAGCTGAGCTTTTAATGCATAGTCCAACAAAAAAAAGGCTGCAGAAGGCGGGCGGGTCAGAAAACGTCATTGCTGCTGATGAGAGAAGTTCAGAGGTGAAAAGCTTCAAGCTCAGATGAAAACACAGACTTATTTTGTTCCTCTGTGAAGCAGGACTGAAGCAACACATTTCATTTCAAGCCTCCGAGCGCTTTAATCCGAAAGTCTGCAGTCTGAAAGCGGAGCGGCGTTTAAAACACGTTCCGGCTGTTATTACAGGAATTGGAGAGGAACGGCGCGGTGGCGGCGCTGTACGGAGGAGGAGGCGTCGGCGAGCTCAGGTCCGGATACGGCTGCAGGCCCATCTGCTTGTTCTCCTGCAGCTTGCGCACCACGACGCGGCAGAACTCCTCGCTGTGGCGCTCGCACGTGTCCAGGAGCTTCCTGACCTTGGCCGTGCGGGTCGGCTGGTTGGACACCAGCTCGTAGTCCTCGCGCATGAGCAGCTCGCGGGCCAGCAGGGCGTCCAGGCTTTGGTTTAAACACGCCTCCGTCATCTGGCGCACCACCTCCTCACGACGGAGGCCGATCCAGCGCGCGGTCGGGCCCTGATTATCCAACGGCACGGTAAAATCTGAGGATGGCGAGATCGGGTAACAGTTAGTTTTAAGGATGTGGCAGAATTAACTAGTCGACTAGTTATAAGTTCTTTTTAATGAACCTTAATTATAACTGAAATATTAGAAGCAATAACAGTTGATTATTATTATGATTATAAAATATTTGCAGTTTTGTTAGTAATGCATCATTAATCATTAAAAAAGGTACAAAAATGATTTGGATATTTTGCATCATGTCCAAGTATAAAACTCAGCTCATCATTTTTGTGTATTGTCAATTTTATATGGATTTTTCCTGCTCAATCTAGTCGCATCAAATTATCCAATCACTTGTCTGAGAAGGTCTACAACCATCACACGCCCCCCTTGACACACAAGCAGTACCGACCAGCACGAGGCGGGTTCAAATGGAGAACCGTATCACGCATGGAGAGTCACGCACCATTATTAGCATTTAGCAGATGCTTTTATCCAAAGGGACTTACAGCACTGTGACAGTATGTTGTCTAAGCAATTAACGGTTAAGGCCCTTGCTCAAGGGCCCAACAGTGGCAACCTGGCAGTGGTGGGGCTTGAAACAGCAACCTTTTGATTACTAGTCCAGTACCTTAACCACTGGACTACAACTGTTCCTTACAGACACACAGCCCATTGTGTGTCTGTGTTGGCACCCGGCTGGCTAACAGCAGGGCTTAGATTCAATCTCGAGAGCTTGAAATCTTAGCACTGGTGGGCTAGCATGTTTTACTGACGCACCACCCGAGCATCTCTTGTTATCATCCTATATGATGAGCTTTAATATAGCAATTACATCGCTACACATTATAATTAGCATGTTTAGTTAGAGCTTGTAATGAACTGTTCTCTACTGTTCTTCTCTCTGTGTTCACGTTTTTTACCAATTAAGCAATCAATCAAAATTGTTAATATTAAACTCAGTTATGTGTTTTATATTTCGGTAAGATGTTATTAGGTTGTTCTTACAGTTAACCATTGCTTAATGACGCTCAAAATTGCCAAAATTTGCATCCATATGCAACAATAATTGAGAGGAATTAGAACAGTGGTCATATCAAACAAAAACAGAACCCCTTGTCAGCAGTATAAACACTTAAATAAATCAACAGTAAAGTACGGTGGTGGGAGCATCATTAGATGAGACTTGTAGAGCATTGGACCATGTCTATGCAGTGGTGCACTAGCATATTAGACCGCCCACCAGAAAGTACCCATGAATTCACATTTGAATGTAAAATAATGATTTTTATGTCAGTTTAATAAAAGAACTGGTTTAAAACAGTGATGTTACCTTGTGGGTGTGGATTCAGGGTGAGCTGCTGAATATTAAAGGGAATGCTGGCGTCAGTGTTGGGTTGGATCATCGGAGTATCCGGATTCAGGTTGTTGTGATAGCTCTGTTCCATCAGAGGCTTCGGGGCATCCATAGGTATGGAACCCATAGAAAAGGGTCCACCTGAGATGGGCATGGGAAGATTAATATAGGGTGTTGTGAACTATAAATGATATGTTTTTATATTCGAATGAAGAGATTACCATGAATACCATAAGGTGAATTTGAGCTGGTAAGGAAGGCTGGTTGGGAAATGTCGGTCTCTTGGGAGGAGCAGGACCCTGATCCTGATGTGGAACTGTTATCCTGAGACATGAAGATAAAACAATACACAAAAATCTACATCAGAAAAAAAATGCTTTATATCTCCCGGGAAAGAATCACACGCTCACACTGAGTAGGGGATGAGAATTCGCCCCAGGTGAAGGAGTTCGAGTATCTCAGGGTCTTGTTCATGGATGATGAGGTGAAACGTCACCAGTAATGCGACAGTGGTGAGGAGGGAACTGAGCCGAAAGCAAAGGTCTCAATCACTGGTCAATCGACATCCCTACCCTCACCTGTGGTCATGAACCTTGAGTAATGACCAAAGGAACCAGATCGCAGATACAAGTAGCCAAATTGATTTTCACCAGTGGGTTGATGGGTGCCGGTTTACCACTGTTTCTTGCTTGGAGCACTTTCGACCACCGAGAACACCCCACAAGAGCTGCAGTTTTGGAGATGCTCTGACCCGGTCGTCTAGCCATCACAATTTGCCATCAAATCCTCACGCTCGCCCATTTTTCCTGCTTCTAACATCAACTTTCAGGATAAAATGTTCACTTGGTGTCTAATATATCCCCCCCACTAACAGGTGCCGTGATGAAGAGATAATCAGTGTTATTCACTTCACCTGTCAGTGCTCATAATGTTATGCCTGGTCGGTGTATATTCATATTCACTGACTGTTTTAGCTTGATCAAGGTTGCAGTTTTTATGTGGGATAACAGGATGAATACATACTTTTTTGTCAAAAGACATTTGTACATTATGTATCAGATATGGTTAATTACTTGTTTAGCGTTACAACTCAAATAGGAAAACCTCCCAGCACTTACGAACAAAAAAAATCCAGTCAAGTAGTTAATTAGTGTTTAAGATGTTTATAAGCATTCTGACTATATACTCTAAATAATAGTTTTTCTATTACATCAGTTAAATAACAGTTTCTATTAATAATTTCTATTACTATTTTTCTAATACTCCTCCTATAAGTCCAATACTAAGGTGCAATATGTGATATATCATAGATAGATAGATAGATAGATAGATAGATAGATAGATAGATAGATAGATAGATAGATAGATAGATAGATAGATACTTTATTTATCCCGAAGGAAATTATTGGTCTCCAGTAGTTTAACAAGCAAAAGAAGAGAAACTAATAAAAATAAAAATAAAGTAAGTAAGTAAGTAAATAAGGTGCATTTATACAGCATATGGTATGCAACAGAAAAGCAGTATGTGCAAATTGTGCATCTGGTACATGTAATAGAAGCAGTAGTGTATCTATTCTTATAAACAATATATACAGATATATAAGAATAAATATAGAAATAAGGATATTGTTATAGTTATAAGTATATACAATGTAAATATATATAATAGAATATGACTATAGCCTGTGTTTCAGATATAGAATATATCAGACATTGGTATGGATGAGTATAGTAGTGGTAATATACGGATAATAATAATAGCAATATATGTAGATAAAGTAATGTAGATTATAACCGATATATACATACAGGTATGAATACAAGAATTTAAATATCAAGAAGGAATATGTAGTCTTGGAAATGGCGGTACAAATGTGTGTTTGTGAGTTTGTTGATTTGGTTTAAGGACCCTGTCGTTGTGTGGTGTTAAACAGTCTGACTGCCTGGGGTACAAAAGACTTTCTCAGTCTGTCTGTAGAGCAGGACAGAGACAGCAGTCTGTCACTGAATACACTCCTCTGTCTGGTGATTGTGCTGTTCAGAGGGTGCAGTGTATTATCCATGATTGATAAAAGTTTATTAAAAATATATTTACATGTATATATTATATTTATAATTATAGAACAAAGTACTTTACTTGTTTTGAAGGGAACCCTTCAGTGTAAATAACTACACACTATGCGTGCAATTCTGTCTGGCATCTCTTAAGTCCATATCTTATGTTTTTTTTTTTTACCAGCCTTCTCCTGTACTGTTGTAACAAGTTAATTTCCCCAAGCAGATCAATAAAGTCTCATCTTATCTTAACATTTTAAAAGCTAAAGGTCAAGAAAATTAAAATAACAGACGACAGGTGTAAAATTTGAGAGTGTAACTAACCGGCCAGTGTGTGTTCAGCTCTTTCACGCTCTTCTCCTCGGTTCGTGTCACGTTCATTGACGCGGTCAAAGTGCTGCTGCTGCTGCTCGGTGGTCGCATGAACTGTAAAAAACAAGCAGCTTTAATCAACCACAATGGAACAACATTTACACTATTCATTTTAATGTATGGCCATAAGTATGTGGACACCTGACCATGAGTTTGAGAGTTACTGTTACTGATCTGACCAGACTTTATAGAATAGAAATAGAACGTCTTTATTTGTCACACATACATATACACTTTTACAGTACAACAAAATTCGTTCTTCACATATCAGAGCACGGGGTCAGCCATCGTTTTCAGAAAGCCAAGGGCCTTTCTCAAACTGTTGTCCCAAAGTTAAAAACATTTCAGTTCTTGTAATGGGCCGATGGGGCGGCACGTTGGCTCGGTGGGTAGCACTGTTGCCTCACAGCAAGAAGGTCCTGGGTTCGATCCCCAGGCAGGGTGGTCTGGGTCCTTTCTGTGCGGAGTTTGCATGTTCTCCCCGTGTCTGCGTGGGTTTCCACCGGGTATGCTCCCACAGTACAAAAACATGCAGTCAGGTTAATTGGAGACACTGAATTGCCCTGTAGGTGAATGGGTGTGTGTTTGTGTGTATGTGTGTGTGTCTGCCCTGCGATAGACTGGCGCCCCGTCCAGGGTGTTACTGTGTGCCTTGCGCCCGTTGAAAAGCTGGGATAGGCTATTTAACATTAGAGGAACATTAAAATCCACTCACCTTTGACTTTTTGACCTGCAGCACGGCCTCCAGCACGTCGATTTCGTCAAACCTCCGAAGCATGGGTTCCAGTTCGATAAGGCATTCTGGTGGGTGGAGGTACAGCACACATAAACGAACACCATCAAAACTAGTGATGTCATTTATATTTTTACATGACTTATTCAATATTTTAAATACCCACCAACACCATTCAACCCTTTGTTTTTATTTTATATACTTTATAGACTATATATATATATATATACAGTGTATCACAAAAGTGAGTACACCCTTCACATTTCTGCAGATATTTAAGTATATCTTTTCATGGGACAACACTGACAAAATGACACTTTGACACAATGAAAAGTAGTCTTTGTGCAGCTTATATAACAGTGTAAATTTATTCTTCCCTCAAAATAACTCAATATACAGCCATTAATGTCTAAACCACTGGCAACAAAAGTGAGTACACCCCTTAGTGAAAGTTCCTGAAGTGTCAATATTTTGTGTGGCTACCATTATTTCCCAGAACTGCCTTAACTCTTCTGGGCATGGAGTTTACCAGAGCTTCACAGGTTGCCACTGGAATGCTTTTTCACTCCTCCATGACGACATCACGGAGCTGGCGGATATTCGAGACTTTGCGCTCCTCCACCTTCCGCTTGAGGATGCCCCAAAGATGTTCTATTGGGTTTAGGTCTGGAGACATGCTTGGCCAGTCCATCACCTTTACCCTCAGCCTCTTCAATAAAGCAGTGGTCGTCTTAGAGGTGTGTTTGGGGTCATTATCATGCTGGAACACTGCCCTGCGACCCAGTTTCCGGAGGGAGGGGATCATGCTCTGCTTCAGTATTTCACAGTACATATTGGAGTTCATGTGTCCCTCAATGAAATGTAACTCCCCAACACCTGCTGCACTCATGCAGCCCCAGACCATGGCATTCCCACCACCATGCTTGACTGTAGGCATGACACACTTATCTTTGTACTCCTCACCTGATTGCCGCCACACATGCTTGAGACCATCTGAACCAAACAAATTAATCTTGGTCTCATCAGACCATAGGACATGGTTCCAGTAATCCATGTCCTTTGTTGACATGTCTTCAGCAAACTGTTTGCGGGCTTTCTTGTGTAGAGACTTCAGAAGAGGCTTCCTTCTGGGGTGACAGCCATGCAGACCGATTTGATGTAGTGTGCGGCGTATGGTCTGAGCACTGACAGGCTGACCCCCCACCTTTTCAATCTCTGCAGCAATGCTGACAGCACTCCTGCGCCTAGCTTTCAAAGACAGCAGTTGGATGTGACGCTGAGCACGTGCACTCAGCTTCTTTGGACGACCGACGCGAGGTCTGTTCTGAGTGGACCCTGCTCTTTTAAAACGCTGGATGATCTTGGCCACTGTGCTGCAGCTCAGTTTCAGGGTGTTGGCAATCTTCTTGTAGCCTTGGCCATCTTCATGTAGCGCAACAATTCGTCTTTTAAGATCCTCAGAGAGTTCTTTGCCATGAGGTGCCATGTTGGAACTTTCAGTGACCAGTATGAGAGAGTGTGAGAGCTGTACTACTAAATTGAACACAACTGCTCCCTATGCACACCTGAGACCTAGTAACACTAACAAATCACATGACATTTTGGAGGGAAAATGACAAGCAGTGCTCAATTTGGACATTTAGGGGTGTAGTCTCTTAGGGGTGTACTCACTTTTGTTGCCGGTGGTTTAGACATTAATGGCTGTATATTGAGTTATTTTGAGGGAAGAATAAATTTACACTGTTATATAAGCTGCACACAGACTACTTTTCATTGTGTGAAAGTGTCATTTTGTCAGTGTTGTCCCATGAAAAGATATACTTAAATATCTGCAGAAATGTGAGGGGTGTACTCATTTTTGTGATACACTGTATCTTTCTCTATGTGTTAAGTCCTTTTCTCTGGGGAAGCTCTCAGGTAGCACTGCATGTAACATCGTCACACTTCTCTGATAAATCAAGAAATGCAACCTGAAATTCTGTTATGCAAAGAGAAAGCCGTACACTGATTCTACGCACAAGCGCTGCCGTGTTCTCTGGGCCCAAGCTCATCTCAGATGGACCGAAAAAACAGACCGTAGCCTAGAGGTTAAGGTACTGGACTAGTAATCAGAAGGTCGCTGGTTCAAGCCCCACCACTGATAGGTTTCTGCTGTCGAGCCCTTGAGCAAGGCCCTTAACCCTTAATTATTCAATACTGTCACAGTACTGTATGGGCATGTGAATGGAGCTATATAAATTAAAGTTATTATTATTATTATTATTAATATTATTATTTCCTGTGCATACAGTGTATCACAAAAGTGAGTACACCCCTCACATTTCTGCAAATATTTCATTATATCTTTTTATGGGACAACACTATAGACATGAAACTTGGATATAACTTAGAGTAGTCAGTGTACAGCTTGTATAGCAGTGTAGATTTACTGTCTTCTGAAAATAACTCAACACACAGCCATTAATGTCTAAATAGCTGGCAACATAAGTGAGTACACCCTACAGTGAACATGTCCAAATTGTGCCCAAAGTGTCAATATTTTGTGTGACCACCATTATTATCCAGCACTGCCTTAACCCTCCTGGGCATGGAATTCACCAGAGCTGCACAGGTTGCTACTGGAATCCTCTTCCACTCATCCATGATGACATCACGGAGCTGGTGGATGTTAGACACCTTGAACTCCTCCACCTTCCACTTGAGGATGCGCCACAGGTGCTCAATTGGGTTCAGTCCATCACCTTTACCTTCAGCTTCCTCAGCAAGGCAGTTGTCATCTTGGAGGTTGTGTTTGGGGTCGTTATCCTGTTGGAAAACTGCCATGAGGCCCAGTTTTCGAAGGGAGGGGATCATGCTCTGTTTCAGAATGTCACAGTACATGTTGGAATTCATGTTTCCCTCAATGAACTGCAGCTCCCCAGTGCCAGCAACACTCATGCAGCCCAAGACCATGATGCTACCACCACCATGCTTGACTGTAGGCAAGATACAGTTGTCTTGGCACTTCTCACCAGGGCGCCGCCACACATGCTGGACACCATCTGAGCCAAACAAGTTTATCTTGGTCTCGTCAGACCACAGGGCATTCCAGTAATCCATGTTCTTGGACTGCTTGTCTTCAGCAAACTGTTTGCGGGCTGTCTTGTGCGTCAGCTTCCTTCTGGGATGACGACCATGCAGACCGAGTTGATGCAGTGTGCGGCGTATGGTCTGAGCACTGACAGGCTGACCTCCCACGTCTTCAACCTCTGCAGCAATGCTGGCAGCACTCATGTGTCTATTTTTTAAAGCCAACCTCTGGATATGACGCCGAACAAGTGGACTCAACTTCTTTGTTCGACCCTGGCGAAGCCTGTTCCGAGTGGAACCTGTCCTGGAAAACCGCTGTATGATCTTGGCCACCATGCTGTAGCTCAGTTTCAGGGTGTTAGCAATCTTCTTATAGCCCAGGCCATCTTTGTGGAGAGCAACAATTCTATTTCTCACATCCTCAGAGAGTTCTTTGCCATGAGGTGCCATGTTGAATATCCAGTGGCCAGTATGAGAGAATTGTACCCAAAACACCAAATTTAACAGCCCTGCTCCCCATTTACACCTGGGACCTTGACACATGACACCAGGGAGGGACAACGACACATTTGGGCACAATTTGGACATGTTCACTGTGGGGTGTACTCACTTATGTTGCCAGCTATTTAGACATTAATGGCTGTGTGTTGAGTTATTTTCAGAAGACAGTAAATCTACACTGCTATACAAGCTGTACACTGACTACTCTAAGTTATATCCAAGTTTCATGTCTATAGTGTTGTCCCATGAAAAGATATAATGAAATATTTGCAGAAATGTGAGGGGTGTACTCACTTTTGTGATACACTGTATATTCACTCTATTTTACACACTAAGTACCTGTTATTAACGCACACTTTCTGTCCACCAATCCCTTTTTATTCACCTGTACTTCGGTGGATTTGCGTGTGAGGTCAGCTTTACGTATGGAGAGCCACGCCCTGATCTCTTTCTGTACAGGCGCCCTGCCCAACTAAGGTCCTCACACAGCCTTGATAACACCACCCCTTAGTCTGGTCTTAGTCTGCCCCCAGCAGACTGGAGGCCAATTGTGCCTGCTAGAGGGCGCCAAGCCGACCGGTAGCAGAGCCGAGATTCGAACCCAGGAGCTCAGAACCTCAGGTCAACAGGACCCATGTTAGTGTTCGCCACACGTTCCACCAGCTGTGTGTATTATTATTTAAATCTTTCCGTTGCTACAAGCTGCTGGATTCAGTGCACGACAGGAAGTGCTTGAGGAAGTGCCCAAAATGAGGAACCAAGAAAACAAAGGGGTGAAAAGATGGCGTGCAAACGGAAGCTTCATCTGATTAAAACACTACTCCATTTAAAAATCTAAAAGGTCGCCTGCTAAAGTTTGTAATAATAAAACACAAAACAGTCCACTTTAGGTGGCTAAACGGGTGGCATCACACCCCCTGATTATTTTCCTAAAACAACACCCTAACATACATGAGTAAAGACAATCACTAACTGTTACTGCAAGCAAACTGATTCAACATTTAAGCGTCTTTGAGTATCTTGAAAAGCGCTATATAAATAAAATGTATTATTATTATTATTATTATTATTATTATTATTATTAACATTTCTTAACATAAGATTGCATAAAATTTAGGTCTTTTACCATCTACTGTTCATAATATTGAGGAAAGATTCAGGGAATCCGGAGAATTTTCAGTCCATGTAGAGCAAGGCCAAAAAACACTTGAATATTTGGACCTTCGAGCCCTCAGGTGGAACTGCATGTAAGATCATCACGCTGCTCTGATAAATAAAGCCACTTGGGCTCGGGAGTATTTCGGAAAACCGTTGTCACATAACACAGTCTGCCACTGCGTCAAGAAATGCAACCTGAAATTCTGCCGAGTTCTCTGGGCCCAAGCTCATCTCAGATTGACCGAAAGGGCGGGGAAATGTGTTCTGTGGTCAGGTGAGTCAGATCCTGAGCTCTCTGGGCCAAATATAAAAAGGGTCATCCAGACCAGTTATACCAGTTATAAACAAAAAGTGCAGAGGCTAATGGCTGTCACCCAAATATCATCCGGTCAGTGCAACAATGTGTTTTAGTCAGTCATTGTATACCCACAAAGTTCATCTGTATGGTAGGCAGAGCTTATAAAATAATCAAAGAATGGACCTAATGAAGTGCTTGGTAAGTATAAAAGTATGACATTATTACTAGGATTAGTTACAGGGATTACTGGGAGTTCAAGACTACACAACATGGCCTTAAGTATGTGGACCCACATCTAAAATACACATATTTATGCTCATACAATTAGACCAAACATTAGGACATCGAAACCTGCAGAACAATGTAAAGGAAAAGTGAGCCACTCACTGATGAACGAGGGTCGCTCGTCCGGATTAGCGGTCCAGCCGCAGGTCATGAGGTTGATGAGCATCTCTCGGCCGGGGATGTCCTCTGGCAGGTTGTCCAGTCCCGTATCGGGCCGGGCGCCGCGCAGGACGCTGAACATGATCTGCATGGGATTCGTGGCATCTGACCAATGAACAGAAATAGCGTTAAGGCTCGGAGTATGTACGGCGAAACAAACGCTGCCGGGTCAAGCTAGCAGTGTGACATCACACCAAACCTACTGTACAATTTCCACTGGATGTTAACAAAAGCTTTGTTGCAGCTACAGTGCTTTAAAACATATTTAGCCCCCCTTACATTTTTTCTATAGTTTTATGCTATATAGCCAAAAGTATGTAGACACCCCTTAATTATTAAGTTCTGTTTTACAGACCTAGTGCAAGCAGGTTCAACACCGTCAGCATTTCTTTAAAAAATAGCCTCTAATTATTTGAGAACTGAAGACTTCCTGTTGTCCTATATTGCACTTTATAGTGCACTACAAGCATTTAATGTGCTAAATGTCTGGACTGCAGGCAGGTCAGTCTAGCACTGGCCCTCTCACAGTACAAAAACGTGGCTTGGCATTGTCTGTAACAAGCAGGGAAGTCCCAGAAAAATGCGTGGCCTTGATGGCAGCACATGTGGCTCCAAATTAAAACAGAACAAAACCGTTCCTCCTTTTCTTAGAATGCTTAAACTGGACAGAAAGTCTGTCAGCAAGACCAAGCTCGCAAACTAATGTGGCAGTAAAAATCCCCCTTGATTAATACACTGTTGAGAAACCTCTGGCTGGTATTACTTTTGGACTCGTCTCACGATTGAGCAATGTTGTCTCGTTTCTCCTGACGTAATTGCTCAATCATGAGTCGAGTCCAAAAGTAACACCAGGTGTCTCAACGACATAATAAATAAGGAGGACTTATTAAGACTTTGTTGTTTTTACATTTGCAGCATTTAGCAGATGATTTTATCCAAAGTGATGTACAACTATGACTGATACAGTTTGAGCGATTTGAGAGTTAAGGGCCTTGCTCTGGGGCCCAATATTGCCAGCTTTGCAGTGGTGGGGCTTGCGCTACCACTGCCCTGAAATTCTCAAGGGTTCACAAATTTTTTCCTCACAATAAACATTATGCACTCACAAAGACTCTCTACAGAACCCAAAACCATTACAAACATATACAAGCGTGCACACACACACACACGAGGCTAACAATGCACACACGGGTGTATACAATGGGGGAAATAAGTATTTGATCCCCTGCTGATTTTGTAAGTTTACCCCCTTACAAAGACTTGAACAGTCTATAATTTTTATGGAAGGTTTATTTTAACAGAGAGAGACAGAATATCAACAAAAAATCCAGAAAAAAACATTAAATAAAAGTTATAAATTAATTTGTATTTAATTAAGGGAAATAAGTATTTGATCCCCTACCAACCAGCAAGAATTCTGACCCCCACAGGTCCCCATTCTGAGAAAGGTGAGGTCAGCCCAGAATTACACGGGAGGAGCTTGTCAATGATCTCAAGGGAGCTGGGAGCACAGTCACCAAGAAAACCATTAGTAACACACTTCGCCATAATGGATCGAGATCCTGCAGTGCCGGCAAAGTCGTATCAACTCCACTCGCCGTGTTTGGAGGCAAAGAAATGCCCGGTGGGGATGGTGTTCTTGGGGTCATATCCAGCATTTCTCTGCTCCCAGCTCCCTTGAGATCATTGACAAGCTCCTCCCGTGTAATTCTGGACTGACCTCACCTTTTTCAGAATTATCGCACCAACAGTGGTCTTTTTCTCACCAAGCTTCTTGCTGATGGTCTTGTAGCCCATTCCAGCCTTGTGCAGGTCTACAATCTTGTCCCTGACGTCCTTTGATAGCTCTTTGGTCTTGCCCATGGTGGTCGAGAGATTTGAACGGAAGAAACTGATTCTGTGACAGGAGTCTTTTATACAGGGACAGGACTAATTTGTGTGCCTCATGGGCACATAACCGGTCTGTGGGGGTCAGAATTCTTGCTGGTTGGTAGGGGATCAAATACTTATTTCCCTTAATTAAATACAAATTAATGTATAACTTTTATTTAATGTTTTTTTTCTGGATTTTTTGTTGATATTCTGTCTCTCTCTGTTAAAATAAACCTTCCATAAAAATTATAGACTGTTCAAGTCTTTGTAAGGGGGTTAACTTACAAAATCAGCAGGGGATCAAATACTTATTTCCCCCACTGTATATATGCACACATGTAGAAATGTACACGGATATACAGACAAAACATGCACACACAAACACACATGCAAACAAAAGTATAAACAAATATACATACAGACAAAAATGCTCACATGCACATAAATACCCACACACACACATACACACACAGACAAACAATGCACACATGCACAGGTGTATATGCAAAAACACACACACACACACACACACAGTTTCATACAGACAAAAATACTCACATGCACATAAATACCCCCCCACACACACACACGCACATACACACAGACAGACGGAAGGTGTATATGCAAATACATACAGACATACACACAGACAAAAAGGCTCACATGCACATAAATACCCACATACACACACATACAAACACACAAACACACACACACACACACACACACACACACACACACACACACACACACACACACTACAGCTGCACACATGCACAGTTGTATATGCAAACACATACACACACACACACAGAAATGCTCACATGCACATAAACACACATACATATATACACACACACATACACACATACACACACAGACAAAAGGTGCACACATGCACAGGTGTATATACAAGCACACAAACACACATATACAGACTAAAGCTACACACATGCACAGTTGTATATGCAAACACACACACACACACAGAAATGCTCACATGCACATAAACACACACAGAAATGCTCACATGCACATAAACACACACACACACACATACATACAGTATATACACACATACACACATACACACACAGACAAAAGGTGCACACATGCACAGGTGTATATACAAGCACACAAACACACACATACAGACTAAAGCTACACACATGCACAGTTGTATATGCAAACACACACACACACACAGAAATGCTCACATGTACATAAACACACACACAGAAATGCTCACATGCACATAAACACACACACACACACACACACACACAGACAAAAGATGCACACATGCACAGGTGTATATACAAACAGACAGACACACACACACAGACAAAAGCTGCACACATGCACAGGTGTATATACAAACACATACAGACACAGACACACACACACACACACACAGACAAAAGCTGCACACATGCACAGGTGTATATACAAACACATACAGACACACACACACACACACACACACAGACAAAAGCTGAACACATGCACAGGTGTATATACAAACACATACAGACACACACACACACACACAGACAAAAGCTGCACACATGCACAGGTGTATTTACACACACACATGCACACAGAGTTACATGCAGACAAAAACTGCTAATGTGCAAAAATACATGCACATACACACACACACACACACACACATTATACACCCATAATTACACCTGTTTACACTCACACAGACACACTCACACAAACATGCACACACTTGCACAATTGTGCAAGACTTGCACACTCTCACACACACACACACACACAATACACTCATAATTACACCCATTTACACATACTCAAATATACATGCACACACTGGACTTGCATGCACACACACACACGCGCACACTCAATGACACCGCCTCACACACACACACACACACACACACACACACAAACTTTCACTTCTACCTTCGTATGGTACCCGGCGTGACAGCACTTCCCACATGATGATGGCAAAACTGAAAGAGGAAGCAGAAGAGCAGAGTCACCGCCAGCCAGGAATCCCCTAATAAAGAAATGTAAACTCTTACTTCACTCCCCCCCCCCCTCCCCCCCTCCACCCTCTGTGCCAGATCTGTGGGTGAAAGGAGCGCTTGTTTTGTCACATGCAACCAGAGTAAAGTTTTCCGGAAGAGCCGGGTTTTACAGGCGGGGAACTCCACAGAGTCCAAAAACATAGACTTACAGCTAAGCTTAAGATTACCATTAGCAATGCCGAATACTGGATCAAAAGTGGTGTAAAGCACACTCCCACTGGACTCTAGAAATGTGGAAACACTTTCTCTGTAAGAATGGATCAGGATTCACCATCTGGAAGATAAACCTAGGCTTGGTTAATGCCAGGAGAGCACAAACGAATGCCCTTTAGGTCTAGTGAAAGGAACAGTTCTACACTGAGCACTCAACTCGACTGGTTTCTACAATAAAAAGCAAAGGTGCCTGAATTCCTAAATTTAATGGTACAAGTCCATCAGAGGGACCCTCGTCACCTGAAGAAAGTAGCAATAGTTTGTTGTCTTGGACTGTACTTTGTTTTTTCTGTGGACGGTCTCTACCATACTGGTAAACCTCACAAAGAAATGGGCAATAACTGAACTAGCTAAGCTAATCATACAATTACAAGGTGGTATGAACATTTTGACCATATTAATGGGACGCAGACCTGTACATGTCCTGTTTGACATCCGCCCTCCGAGTCTTGTTGGGTTCGTACTCCTCGGGTGGCATGTAGATGACGGTGCCACCCATCTCGGCAGGTTTTGATCCAGACCCTTTGCTGATTGAAAGCTGGCGCCATTTGGACAAGCCAAAATCAGCAATCTGAAAATAAAGACGTGAGAAAACATTGTTCAACTCTCTTAGATTGTTGGTTTGTGTGTATACACTATATTGCCAAAAGTATGTGGACACGCCTATTACAAAATAAATTATACCTAAACCTTTGTGGTAATAGCTTGTGGAAGGTCCTTTTCAGTCCCAGTAAAACACGCTTTAACCAGTTGGTGTGGACGCTCCCTGACCTCAACCCTATTAAACACCATTTAAATGAACTGGAACGTCAACTGTGAGCCAGGCCTTCTTGTCCAACGTCAGTGACACATCACAATTGCTTTTTTTTTTTACTGAAATGGTCACAAATTCCAACAGGCACACTCCAGAACACCTTTCTAAAAAAAGTGCCAGCTGTTGTAGCTGTTGTATCAATGCTCATAGTCTTGGAAAAGAAAGTCCAACAAGCTCAGGGTCAGGTGTCCACATACTTTTGGTCATATAAGGAGGATCTAATCTGGTATTCAGATCAAATGTGTTAAAGCCACAGCTGTTGCTTGATCTTTATGTAATAAAAAATAAAAATAAAACATGCGTATGAACCTCTTTACATACCAGTATATATAGGAAACATAACATTTACATTAAATGTACATTATTATATATTTAGACATGTATTAAGAGCACCCAAATGATTTAAAATAAATTGTGAATAACATAAAAGAAGAATAAAGTGGTAGCCTAGTGGGTAGAGCATTGGGCTCTCCGTTGGACCCTTGAGCAAGGTCCTTAACCCTGTCTGCTCCAGGGGCGGCGTACAATGACTGATATGTATATATGACCAATAAAAGCATTCCTTCTTTTAAAGCATATATAGCATAGCGATAGCACAAGAGACATTAAAAGCATGTTTATGAAATATCATTAGGTTTTGTGTAGTAGGAAACAGCAGAACTGAATAATTAGGAGGGGTGTCCATATACGTTTGACAATATAGTGTATATTAATCAACAACAAATGAAGTGAACACGGTAGTAAAGGCTGGTTATGGATCCTTGAGATTTTGCTCAAATGCAAATCACTCTGCTCTGTTATTCTGGGTGTGAAACAGTTATTTAAATTCCTCTCGATACGTTCAGGGCCTGTTACAGAATGAACAAGGATGTTTTTTGGGAAAGAACGTTCAGGAATTTTGTAATTCGTCATTCGTGGCCTTCAGCAGGAAGAGCTCCCACACTGGCTCACGTCCAAGCGACCGACCGTAAGTAAAAGTCAATAAGAGACAGAGCGGGGCGGCAGATTCAGACTGATTCATTCCGCATTTCGACACTGAGGAAGCTGACTGGGTGCATACTTGTGGCTAAGACAGTTCACAAACCTTCACGTGGTACTCTCCATCCAGCAGAATGTTCTGCGTTTTCAGGTCGTGGTGGAGCAGTGGTGGAGTCATGTTGTGGAGGAAGTTGACTCCCAGGGCGATTTCGTACAGAATTCGCAATCTGAGCGGCCAGGCCAGGACCGGGTACATGCTTTTCTGAAAAGCACAGAACAAACAAACAGAAGGTGAAACACAGACGCTACTGAGAGGAATAAATGTTTCAACATGTTTAAACCCCGAGCACCAAACACCAGAAGCTGACCATAAGCTTGAATGACATCATATAAAACAGCTTTTGTGGCTATAAAAGTCTCCACTCCTCTGACCAGGCTTTCCACAGATTTTCAAGTGTGTATGTGGAAATTTGTGCCCATTTAATCTGAAGATCAGTTCTGAAGTCCGAGTTAAAGTTGGTTGAAAAGGTCTGGAATAGAACTAAAGGTGTTTCATGGGGTTAACATATTTAACATAACTTAATAAATCATATATTTATGGTCCTCACTTTGTGTAAAGGGTCACAGTCATGCTGGAACAGGTAAGGGCTTTCCCCAAACTGTTGCCGAATTCAAAGCACATAATTTATTTTACAAAATTCTTTCTGAAGTTCAATAATTAAGAAGGTTAGGATGGGTGTCCACATACTTTTGGCCATACAGACTCCACTGAACTACAACAATCCACAACGTATCTTCAAATGGAGGAAACTTGAAACAGCTGTAAATGTACTTAGGCGTAACCACAATTTCCAAAAGTATGTGGACATCTTGACATCACATAAAACCCCTTTTGCTGTTATAAAATCCTCCACTCCTCTGATAAGACTTTTCAAAGATTTTTAAGTATGTATGTGGGAATTTGTGCCCATTCAAGTCAGGGACTGAAGATGGAAGAAAAGGTCTGGAACAGAATTCTTGTTCCAATTTATCCCGAAGGTGTTTCATGGGGTTAACGTCAAATTAAAGTGAAAACCTTTGTGCTGGAACAGGGAAGGGCCTTCCCCAAACTGTTGCAACAACATTCAAAGCCCATAATTTGTTTCACAAAATTGTTTTACACTTATTAGCAATGGGTGTGTCTGAAGTTTAATAATAATAATAATAATAATAAGAGGGTTAGGATGGTGTCCACGTACTTTTGGCCACACAGAGTATTATATAATATATAATAGGACTCCACTGAACCACAACAAACAAATGATCCACAAATCCACAAACCATCTTCAAAGGTAGGAAACTTGAAGCGGGGTAAATGTACTTGGGCGTAGCCAGCTTGCTAAAACTAATCCCAGGGCTCGGTCACAACTTATCCAAGTCCCAACAAATTTCAGAAAAACATCCAAAGAACTGCAGACGCAACTGGACTCAGCTAAGGTCAGTGTTCATCATTCCCAAAGCTAAGACACAAGGCCAGAATGGGATTTGTGAGGGAAGAGCAAGGAGGAAACCTCTGCTAACCAAAAACAAAAAACAAAAAAAAAAAACACGTAACTGCTCGTCTGAACTTAATGTTCTATGGACAGATGAAACTAAATTATTCTGGACAACAAAGATTCTCATTATCTAAGTAAGGGAAACTTTAGCGTGATGTTGTGGGACCTGGTTGACAAATTCCATTTTGCATTAGTAAATTCTTAAGGAGAAGAAGTGTGAGGCCATCTGTCCGTGAGGTGTTATTTGGTTGTGCTCCAGAACAGAAACCTACTCTGCAAAAGCAGGTTCAAATCTAAAAGACCACAATGTCATCGACTCAGTTTCTTCATCTTTTTTTCTCAAAACAATCAAACTGGTTCCCACTAGCAGTCAAAGGGAATCGTTTGCCGCTATGGATGTCCACCTAAATTTCAGATGCCTCCAGCTCTAACACACTTAACCCAGACAATTAGCTTTTTACCACATCCCGTCTGAGCAGGCAAGGCTCGACAATGAGCAGGAACTGGTCCACATAGAAGCAACTCACCTCGTGCAGAAGCTCGTCCAGAGAGCCATTGGTCATGTACTCTGTGACGATACAGAAGAACTCAGGCTCATTACACACGCCGAAGATCTGAATGATGTGGTTGAACCTGGCCTTGTGAAGCACCTCGGCTTCCTTCAGTAAACAGTTCCTCTCCCTGAAAAAAATATAAATATAGTCATGAAGAGACTCTGTGGTTTATGTGGTTCCAGGAGACCCTGGGTCTGGATATCTGCATTAGATACCTGAATGATCAAAAACAAATGTAATGTTCACTTTTACATTTACATTTTCAGCATTTAGCAGACGCTTTTATCCAAAGCGACTTACAGTACTGTGACAGTATACAGTATATACAGTAAGCAATTGAGGGTTAAAGGCCTTGCTCAAGGGTCCAACAGTGGCAACCTGGCAGCAGTGGGGCTTGAACCAGCAACCTTTGGATTACTAGTCCAGTACCTTAACCACTAGGCCACAACTGGCCTATTCTTGCAAAACGCTGCCTTCACAACCGCCACCACACGTGGGGATGTAAAGCAAAAGAACCACTTCTTTTCACTGAGAAGCTGACCACTTCTTTTCACCAGATAGTGGTGAACTTCTTCAGAGCGACCCACATGGTTGAAGGAACACACTGTGGTTGTGCTGGTGCCTGGACCGGACAGTAGGCATCACTATAGCAGGAACAAAAAGATCACAATCCAACCTGTCCTTACTCACACGGTCAGTTGTGTCTGCAGTGTGCCTGTGCAGAGCACCTGGCAAGACTGGTAGCATTGCAGGAACCAAAGTTTGTTGTCATTTTGCTGTTGCAGAGACAAGGAGAACAAGGAGAAGACTCCACCTCCAGGCTTTTGACTTGGGTCTCTGTGGTTGACCTCTGAAATTGTTCCTTTAATGTGTCTGAATCGTTGTTTTCCTATTAAAGTGAAGATCAGCTGTAGCCTAGTGGTTAAGGTACTCGTCCAGTAATCAGAAGGTTGCCGGTTCAAGCCCCACCACTGCCAGGTTGACACCGTTGGGCCCTTGAGCAAGGTCCTTAACCCTCAATTGCTTAGATTGTATACTATCACAATTGTAAGTCGCTTTGGATAACAGCGTCTGCTAAATGCTGAAAATGTAAACGTAAATGATGGTTCAGGAATAAATTGGCATCAGGTTCATGGTTAAGTGTCCATATTCTTTTGGCCGACTACATTCACTGGTAGACAAGCTGTAGCCTAGTGGTTAAGGTACTGGACTAGTAATCAGAAGGTCACTGGTTCAAGCCCCACCACTGCCAGGTTGCCGCTGTTGGGCCCCTGAGCAAGGCCCTTAACCCTCAATTGCTCAGACTGTATACTGTCACAGTCCTGTAAGTCGCTTTGGATAAAGGCGTCTGCTAAATGCTGAAAATGTAAACGTAGGCATTTGGATGACCCTTTTACAATCCTGACCAAATACAATGCACACCATTAAGGGTTAAGTGCCTTGATCAAGGGCTCCAGCAGGGGCAACTTAGTGGGGCTTGAACCAGTGACCTTCTGATCACTAGTACAGAACCTTACAAATAAGCGATGGCGCAAAACAGTAGAACTGAAGGAACTCTGGAACGCGGTGGTTGAACGTGCGTGGTTGGATCTACCTGTTGGATGACGTGACATACCATGAGGTGTGGTAGATCAACCCCTGCCTGATCATGTGATCATGGACACGCTGGAGATAAACGATGTTATGGTCATTAAATCACAATAAACCTGTAAACAGGGACATTAAGCGTTTACCTTTCACCGACAGGAGAGTCCAGTTTGAGGCACTTGATGGCCACGGTGGTGCGCCAGTCGCTGTGCTGCGCCTTGAACACAGTACCGAACCCACCCTTACTGATGTAGTGCAGGTCGGTGAGTTTGCGGTACGGAATGACCGGCAGTGTGCTGGTCAGACTGCACAGATTCACGCAACCCGCCGACTGATCCATTTTACGCACAGGCCCCGATCAGAGGATCCACCCGGGGAGGACCGAACCCTGAACTACAAGCATCCCGTACAACACAAACACTGAATCACCAGCCCAGAACAAACATCTGCACACATCTGCGCAGATCAGCGCCGATCCGACCGCGACAGATCCGCTGCAGTCTGATCTCAAACGTCTTAATGCGCAGCGCTTCTCCTTCCTCCGCCAAATACAAACCAAACCCCGAATACTCCAGTAAAACACCTACAGCCTCTTCAGAGAGACGGATCGTGTCCCGGTAACGCTGGAACCTGTTCACACCGGCAGAACGAACCGTTTAAAGCGCTAAACGCGACGCTCCGACTTTCCGCAGCCGAGAATTACTGAGCGCCTCAGAACTCACCATAAACCTGAGTGCACACAAGCCCCGCCCCCTGAGGTGTGATTGGATGCTTTAATGCCGCTCAACGGTGTTTTATGTAAATGACACTGCATCTGTCCAATGAGAGAACAGTAACTGTCGCACTTATTATATTATTATTGTTTTTATTATTATTATTATTATTATTATTATTATAGTTATTATTATTATTATTATTATGGTTATTATTATTATTGCTATTATTATTGTTGTTTTTATAATTATTATTAATATTATTATTATTGTTGTTGTTTTTATTATTATTATTATTGTTATTATTATTATTATTATTATTATTATTATTGTTTTTATTGTTTATTATTATTATTATTGTTTAGATTATTATTATTCTTGTGTTTTTATTATTATTACTATCATTGTTTTTTATTATTATTATTGTTATTATTAATATTGTTATTATTGTTGCTTATTATTATTATTGTTGTTGTTGTTTTTATTATTAATATTATTATTATTATTAATATTATTACAATTTAATTTAAAGCTTAAGAGCTAGAATTTCAGGTCATCCATCCATTATGGCAATAAATGACACTTCAATTGTCTAATCAAAGTGGCGTTTACTGTTGAAATTATTATTATTAATATTTTTATTTTTAGTAGTAGTAATAGTTGTTATAATAATACAATCTTATATTCCTGTTTTCAGTTATATATAATAATATTAATACAATTGTTATGAAATAATAATAATTATAAGAATAAGAAGTCATCATATAATAATAATATAATAATAAAAATATTATTATTATTAGTTGTAGCATTATCATTACTATTATTGTTGTTGATGTATTTGTTTTTATTTTTATTGGTAGTTAATTCTTTTTGTTAATTTCATTATTATTATTATTATATTACAATAGTTTTGTTATTATTATATAATTATAGTGCTATTATTCGTAGTGGTAATATTATAATTAGCATCAGCATTATTATTATTATAATGGTATCCATCATTATTTTTTTATAATGAATATTATTGTAATTGTTTTGTCATTTCAAGTTTTAAAGTTTTATTTGTCCCATACAGGTCATACATGGTATAACTAGCAGTGAAATGCTTTTGTACCATGTATGTATTATTTAAAAGTAGTATTATTGTTTAACAATCATTAATAATGATAACAACAACAACAACAACAATAATAATAATAATCAGCGCGACCCTGACCAGGATAAAGCAGAACAAGAATAAATAAAACATAATAAATCGAGAATATTATTATAATTATTTATGGAGGGGCGGGTTTTTGCTTTTACCAGCCAATCAAATCGATGGAAGTGAGATCGTTGTTTGAGGAGTAACAGGAAGGGCTTTGTCCTAAACCGCGCTGTGTGCACTCTGTAGTGAACTGCTGTAGAAGTTTAATTCAATAAATCATTAATACAAGCGCAAATTACGATTAAATTAACTACAAGACACATATTTAAAGGAATTAGATGGTAAATGATGAACTCTGTGTGAATCCTTAACAATTAATCTAAACTGCATTAGTAGGGAGAATGAAGAGATTTAGGACGCAGCCACCACATGTTTAACTTTAACCTTCTAAACTTAACAAACTTGATGCTGTTGAGCAATAAAACAGTTACTTTCGCTTTAGACTGATAAATATAGGTATAAATAGATCACTCTGAGGAAATGCACTCATAATCATGTAGCCTAGTATTTGGGAATTCCCATGACGTCACGGGTTTCTGGAAAACTCCCAGTTCCCCCTCATGACTTATACACCGATCAGCCATAACATTAAAACCACCTCCTTGTTTCTACACTCACTGTCCATTTTATCAGCTCCACTTACCACATAGAAGCACTTTGTAATTCTACAATTACTGACTGTAGTCCATCTGTTTCTTTACATACTTTTTAACCTGCTTTCATGCTGTTCTTCAATGGTCAGGACCCCCACAGGACCACCACAGAGCAGGTATTATTTAGGTGGTGGATCATTCTCAGCACTGCAGTGTGCAGTGACACTGACATGGTGATGGTGTGTTAGTGTGTGTTGTGCTGGTATGAGTGGATCAGACACAGCAGCGCTGCTGGAGTTTTTAAACACCTCACTGTCACTGCTGGACTGAGAATAGTCCACCAACCAAAAATGCATGTAAACAAGAGGCACGGAGGTAGTCTAATATGCTAGCCTACTACCATAGAGAGTGGAGCTACTGGCATGCCTGTGTCTTTGGAAGGGCATTTAAATACAGCACTTTATAGTAAGGACATTATAGGGGTGCTGCTGCATCAGGAACCTGGTCAACTTACCGTTTTTAAGGGGATGAAAAAATCTACTCACTTTAAAAATTTTGAAGGAGAATGTACAGTCATCTGTCCCTGAGATGAAGCTGAGCTATAACTGAATTGTTCAAGTTCTTTGAATAATTATTATCAGAGTCCTAGTCCTTATAGAGGTGCTGAGGTGAGACTTGAACCTAGCAGCTTATGGCCAAAAATCAAGCAATGTGTCTGATTTTAAGCAGTTCTCCAAGAAATATGGGTCTAAAATGAACCTTCACTTTGACTATAGAGGGTTCCTGCCTTTGGACAACCTTTTTTTTTTTTTTTTTTTTTTTTTTGATAATTTGGAGTGTAAGGAACCTTCCATTTTCCTTTTTGTAACATCTCACCATTACATTTTGAAGTGTACTGAGGAAACAAGACCCGGAGGAGTCAAACCTGCACCTGCAGAGGGAGCTGCTGGACCAGCAACGAGAAATCTTCAAGTCTGAGAAGAATTCTGGAGGACAGAGTGCTCCAAATCATGCCTAGTTCACACTACACGATTTTTGCCCTGATTTTCGCTCAGCGACTGGTCGGCGCTAGATTTCCCGGCTCGGGAGAAACTCGGCAAACTCAACAACTCGATCCGAGCGGCTCGCCGAGTGAAGGAATATATCTAGCATGTCAAATATCTGGATCTGAATTGCCCGACTGGCAATGAGTGCTATGTCGAACAGCCAATGAGAACGCAAGATACGGTGTGAGGGGAAACACAGGGGAGGAGTGTAAAGAGGTGGGACAGGGGCATAATATAGTTTATATCAGAATACATCAGCACACACACACGTTTTACAGTATTTCTGACCTTATCGTTCTCTACAAAACACCCACACTGCATTGCAACAAATATTTATTAACCTCCAACTCACTATAGAACAATCCAAGCTGTTCGCGTTGCCAAATCCACTCAGATTCATTTATTTTTCCTACTTGATTTTACGCTGCACATCAGCGCACAAACAACTTTGATCACTCGCTACTTGTCGACGTGCATTTTTGGACGCGTTATCATTAAACCTCTCATCATTTCTTGCGTTTATTTTCGTGACAAAACGTAGTTTGGGAGACCAGAGAAGCTCGCCTGTGATTCCAGTTGGTGATAGATGGTGTAGTGTGTAACCCCCTATCACCGATCAGTCGTGTAGTGTGAAAGCCACACCCACTTGAAAGACTCCCGATTACAAGAGATCCAGTCGTGTAGTGTGAACTGTACAGCGACCTGACAACTTGGAAAGTCGTGTAGTGTGAACTTGGCATTAGCTGGTATGCTGTATGGCTAACAGAATCAGAGCTTTGTGAACAGTAGAATTAACAGTCATGCTGAAGAGAAAAGAGGTGGAAGCACATTATTTGTTTTATATAACTGATTTTATACTATTTACACCTCTCATCCCGCCCAAAAAGCTTAAACTGGGTAGATATTTCAGCTCAACAATTACTCAAAGCACACCACACTGGTGAGGTTTCATATGAAGAAAGTTGACGTCTTTGAGTGGCCCAATCTAGATCTTAACCCAACAAACACTGTACACCACTGAACACCACTAATGTCCAACCAGCCTGCAGAATTGGTGCAGGTTGGTAAGAAAGAAAAGGTCAATATGTACACATTTATCATCACTTATTAAAAAAATGGTGTGTGTGTGTTGGGAGTCAGTTGGAAATCCGTTTTTCCCTTGAAATTAAACTTAAAGTCGATTTAATACAAATGTTAGATTTTGGGGTATGAGTACTTATCCGAAGCACTGCAGTAACCTTGGCTTTGCTGTTTGGTTTAGCTGGTTGACTCAGCTGAGTTTGGCCTCCCGCTGAGACCTCGAGTTCATTCGTTCCTTCTCTGAGATCTTCGGCACTCATTGAGGAACCTTCAGTCCTGAGAGGCGTCGGTGCCGGTCATTGCTTTGGTTTTGTTTCCTCGTGATCATGCTTCCATCAGGTTTTGTGCTGTTGAGAGATCTTTCCATGCTGCTCCTGATCGGCCTCCTCAGTGGTGAGTTCGCTCCTCGTTTATAGCTGCTGTTAATCTGAGGAATTAAAATGTGAGGAGTTTAATGTGTCCAGACGAATTCTTCTGATAGAGCCTTTGTTGAGTACTTGTTGATTGTTGTTGCAAATTGGCTGGGAAAAGATCTATAATTTTTTTATACTACAATGTATTATATATACTGTAGATTATCTATAGATTGGCGCCCTGTGTAGGGTAAATTTCTACCTTTTGCCCACTGTTTCTGGGTGGCACCAGACCAACCGAAATACTGACCAGGATAAATACAGATATTTATTTTGCTAATTTAAATAGCACAAATCAAATATTGTTGTTGGTAATAAAGTTTATTTATTATTAGTTACTAGTGGTTGAGGACTTGGGTTTGATCTATTTAATATTTTCTGTATGTTTAGTTTTTCTTACCGTTGTTTTTTGGACTTAAACGAATGTCCTCTTGTTTTCCGACACCATTCGTCCGTCTCCGCAGTTTTACAGTTAATGTGCAATTTTTTTCAGAGTTTTTGTTTTTACTTTTCTTATTGATAATTGTCTATATTGCTATACATTTGTACTGTTAATTTGTCTATTTTTGACTGCTGCAACACTGCGAATTTCCCCACTGTGGGACCAATAAAGGATTATTTTATCTTATCTTATTACTTGGTTCCATGCTAGGCCACTGCCAGAAGATGCATCAGGACCAGCTCTGCAGATCTACCTGCACAGGTGAGAAAAAATAGACCCATAACAAGCTGGTCATTCTCAGGTAAATGTAACACCCAAAATGACCCAGTGTGCTCTGCTCTGCTCTGCTGTGTGGCTTTTGGTTTTTTGCTTTTAGCATCATGGAACATGAACAAAATCCAGAGACACACCTACAGGTACAGCACCACCATCACCAGCTCCATGAGAGGAACCTCGTCGGGCAGCAGTCAGCTCGCTTTCGACTGCGTGGTGGATATAGACGTCCATCCTGGATGTCCAGACATGGTTCTACGGGTACGTCTGATTTCACGTGAACGTGTTCATTTCCATATGATGTATTTAAATGAGAGTCGTCAGTTTCATTGGGTGTTTTTGATGCACTGATTGTTTTGTGATTTTTCCCCACCTTTTGTAGCTCAGGAATCCACAAATTAAGCAAAGCTTGATGAAAAGGGACAACGCCGTGCTGCGTCTGAAAAACATCAGGTACGGTGAATCATATACAGTCCCCTCTAGACCTCCAGAAGTTTTGGCACCCCTGGTTGTTAGATAATCAGTTTATAGTGAACTAGATTAATCTCACACTAGATAAATGAAATAAATCCAACTGTTAATATTAATTAAACAGAAATGATGCAGCAACAGGCCTGAAGAAAATCATCAAAAAACCTTATTTCGACTGTGAAGCATGGTGAAGGGAGAATCATAGATTGGGTTTGCATGGCTGCATTGATCTTATGCCTACTTGATCTTATTTACCAGTGAACAATGAATTTAAATTTATTTAAAGAAATTTATGAGATAAATTCAGGGTAGCAGTCTCTATCTTAAATCTTAATAGGGGTTGTTTGACACACCAAGAACCCAAAACCCAAAACAAATCAGCGAATTCTGGTGCAAGTCTGATTAGGAGCTACGGAAAACCGCTGCTACAGAATGTGACCCTAAATTCCAAAGGGTGCACAAACTTTTTCCCTCGTTCAGCACAGTTTCTCAGTTGCGCTGCAGGATGAGACGCTGAGGGTCCATCTGGTGTTTTGGTTTTCGGCAGAGAGGCGCTGGAGAAAAAGCCCCTGTGGTTCCTGCTCCGGGGCGGAAAGGTCATTGCCCTGTGCCCTCAGGGGGCTGAGCAGGTGTGGGTTCTGAACATCAAGAGAGCCATACTGAGCATGCTCCAGACCTCCCACTCCGGACGGGCCAGAGAGACCAGGAAAGAGGTTAGTGCTCGTTTTCAGATCATTAAATTGAACTATATTGCCAAAAGTATGTGGACACCAGGCTTGTTTGTTGACCCACTGATAACAGGTGTATGGGATCAATTATAGGACATGAATAATAGGATGTTCCCGCTTTCCCTTGAGCACAAAGCCGGTCCTTGAAGCCCTTACCCCACCCATTTGAACACCCTTTAGGATGAATTGGAACTTTGATTGTGGACACAAACAATCTCCAAAATCTTGTGAACCTTCCTGGAAATATAGAGGCCGTTATTGCTCTTGGGTTTTAAATGGGGCGTCCAACAAGCTGAAGGTCAATCGTCCACATCCACATGCTTTTGGCCATTTAGCATTTTTGAAGTCGTTAAAGTCCGTCAAGTTCTTCCATCTCTGCAGACTGATATATACGGGACATGCACGACGTCCTACGAGCAGAGAGGACCGTCGCTGGTGAAGACACGGCACCTCCAGGAGTGCCTCCGAGACAGGGTGAACGATTTTTGGTGGCATTCCGTCCCACTAAAAGAAGACAGGGTAGGTCTTTCCAGAGTCGATGTGAAGATCTGGAGAAGAACCTTTGCTTTGTAAATGATTTGCTCTGTCCTGTCATCAGACGGTCAGCGCCAGCCTGGAATGCACGCAGAATTACGGCACGATGATGATGGACAAGGTGAACTGCACAGAGACGGTGGTGCTCATGCCCGTGTCAGAGTCACTGGACCTGGTACAGACCAGCACTGTGTCGACCCTGACTCTCCTGAGGACGCTGGAGGGGATACAAGTCGATTCAGGTACACTTACTGGATAATTACTGGACGTTACTGGATGCTGGTCATGTTCTGGGTTTGCATTGTTTAAAATTCTGTGTTTTTTAATTTTCCATTTTTCTAATGCCACAATTTGGATATAACCACCTCCCTGTTTCTACACTCACTGTCCATTTTATCAGCTCCACTTACCATATAGAAGCACTTTGTAGTTCTACAATTACTGACTGTAGTCCATCTGTTTCTCTGCATGCTTTGTTAGCCCCCTTTCATGCTGTTCTTCAATGGTCAGGACCCCCACAGGACCACCACAGAGCAGGTATTATTTAGGTGGTGGATCATTCTCAGCACTGCAGTGACACTGACATGGTGGTGGTGTGTTAGTGTGTGTTGTGCTGGTATGAGTGGATCAGACACAGCAGCACTGCTGGAGTTTTTAAATACCGTGTCCACTCACTGTCCACTCTATTAGACACTCCTACCTAGTCGGTCCACCTTGTAGATGTAAAGTCAGAGACGATCGCTCATCTATTGCTGCTGTTTGAGTCGGTCATCTTCTAGACCCTCATCAGTGGTGGCGCTGTTGGCTGGATAGATTTTTGGTTGGTGGACTATTCTCAGTCCAGCAGTGACAGTGAGGTGTTTAAAAACTCCAGCAGCGCTGCTGTGTCTGATCCACTCATACCAGCACAACACACACTAACACACCACCACCATGTCAGTGTCCCTGCAGTGCTGAGAATGATCCACCACCTAAATAATACCTGCTCTGTAGTGGTCCTGTAGGGGTCCTGACCATTGAAGAACAGCATGAAAGGGGGCTAACAAAGCATGCAGAGAAACAGATGGACTACAGTCAGTAATTGTAGAACTACAAAGTGCTTCTATATGGTAAGTGGAGCTGATAAAATGGACAGTGAGTGTAGAAACAAGGAGGTGGTTTTAATGTTATGGCTGATCGGTGTATATAAGTCCCCTTTACACTGGCAACCTCTGAAAGTGGCATGACACCTTTGCCACAGGCTAGTACATGCTCACAAAGAGTTTGAAGATGCCAGTTGCCTCTTTACACTGGCCAGAGGACCAAGCTTGTCTTCCTGTAGTCATGTACTGCCTGAGAAGGTCCTCCCTTCCTCTGGCTGGTGGCACCTCCAAGACCACAACTGAGTTGGGGTCTTGGAGGTGCCACCAGCCAGAGGAAGGGAGGACCTTCTCAGGCAGACTTGGGTTGGGCTGCCGTGTTAGACAGCTGCTTGAACTTGGGCCAGGCTAGAGTCTTAAGTTACGCTACTTCATTTGACTCTTAAACCTTTTTTCACAAGAAATTTTCAAGTAAATAAACTGGGTCTAATTGGCTAAACGTGACCATATATTATAAACATAATATGACTTGTACTGGGCAGAAGTAGGACAGATGCGTATTCCATCAGTTTTGCAGGATGAAGGTTACCTGACCGACCTGACGTTTGAGGTGGAAACCGCAAACCCGAGCCAAAGAGGTGGACGTTCCACTCAGGAGGTCTCACACACTGTCAGGAGGTTGTGTGCCCACTCGGCAGACCAGCAGCAGGTGAGATTGTAGTCCGTGACCGAGCACTGTCCCCACGGTTCGTCTCCACCCTCATGATTCATTATTTTGGGTCTGTCTTGTCGTTCAAGCAATCCGAGCTGTTTTTGAGTCTGGCTCTCCAGCTGAGAACTTTGACCATCCAGCAGCTGAAAGACGCCTGGCAGGAGGTCTCCTTCAAGTGCCGCGATGACTGGTCAGTCTTTCTACATCTTCTTTGAGTTGTAGGCTTCTGCAAATGATAAATAAAGCACCATTGATGGCTTTATTACTGTACAGACTGATAATAATAGAATCATGATTATTTTTCCAGGCAGCCCCTACTGGAGGCACTTCCTGCTTGTGGCTCCGAGGCATGCATCCACTTCACAATAAGCCTTTTCCTCAACAATGAGGTTGACCAGGATCGGATCGTCTCTTTTCTCAGTACCGTTACATTCGTCTCCCATCCTACACCCTCGATGATCAGCGATATGAGTGTAAGAAGTGAAGCTGCTGGAGGAACGGTACCCAATATCCAGATATGTCATCAAATAAAATTAATTTATCAGTGTTTCCCTTTTTCCTTCTTTATTTTTAGACGCTTTTGAAATTCCCTCTGGTTCGTCCAAAGACCGTACTGGCCGTGTCCTCGCTCGTCCACCGCATATGCCTGAAGGAAAAGCCTCCATGCAGCCAGATTCCTGAAGTTCAAGAGTTTGTGCAGGTCCTAAAGGAGGACCTCGGGCAGGGCTGTGAAGGCCAAGGGCGCACGCCAATCTTTGAGGTACAGCTAACAGAGAAGAACTGCTTCATTATGCATAAATGATGAGAAATGTATCTGACGCCTTTTTTCTGATGACTTCACCACACAGCTGCTACATGTTTTGAAAGCGGTAGAGAACACGGGTCTGGTTGAACTCATCCCTGAACTAAACGTCTGCATTCGTAACCACTCGGCATCGTTAGAGGTTCGGTTAGCTGCTGTACAAGCGTTCAGGCGAATCCCCTGCCACAGTAAAGTAAGTATTTCCACAGTAAAGTAAGTATTGCATGTATACAGATTATAAACTGTAGAAATGCTTCTAAGTTTCCAGGACTGGCTGCAGAGCCAGTGTGGATTACTGTTAATGGGTTACTGTTCTTCCATGGAAAACACACACTGATGCCAAAATCAGGCAGAATTTCTTGCGAAACTTTATTGCTCCAAATGGCACCAGAAATTCCTTGTACATAGAACTTCATTGGTATAGGTACAGAATATAGAAGATTTGCCAAAGAATCAAAGAAACCACTCCCCTGAATCAAGAGAAGTGCTCAAAAGAATCAAAGAAACCACTCCCCTGAATCAAGAGAAGTGCTCAAAAGAATCAAAGAAACCACTCCCCTGAATCAAGAGAAGTGCTCCACAGATTTAACTTGGGAGAAAAATGTTGATTTACACTAGACCCCAGAACACTGCTACAATGGAATGTTACCACCGGGCCGCCAGTCTGTGAAATTATATCTTATATGAAACCAGTCTGTGGTGCAAAAAAGGTTGGGAAACGCTGGTGTATGTAAGTGCGTCAATTGCATTGTATGACCTCCAAAACCCAGTTCTAGCTGGTTTAGACCAATTCCTGTTCCTGTGGAATTTTCCACAGTCCTACAAGGTCACTGATGGGAGTATAAAGGATGATTATTTTCTTTTTGTCTTATCGCATTTACAGGATCTCTATGTAAGATTCTATCAGTGTGATCCTCTGCACTCTTTTCTACTCATAATTCAGTCTCTGAGGTATTATCTGTCAGTGCATGAATTGGCCAGATGAACACATTGGAGGACGATGCTACTGCCCTTTTTTTCTGGACACATAATTTTCTTACAACTGCCTAAGAATGGCTAGTGACCAGGCTAGCTTAGAGACCAGGGCCAGTTATGCAGCCAGTCATGGATGGCTATGGCAAACTTCCAATTATCTGACTTCATGCTTCTGTTGCACCATTCTTTTGTTCTATAATCAACTGGAGTTTCATGACTGATGTTTAATAGCCTAATATAACTCATGCAGTAGGAAGGGAGGATTCCCATGTTGTTCCCTACAGGCTCCTAGACTCTCTGGTATTGGTATCATCTGACTACAGTGGTGTGCTTTGTTCCTCTTTAGAGAGGAATCCTTGCTTGGGTATACCAGCAGCTTCAAGAAGACGTGGAAGTCAGGATCGCTGCATATCAGCAGCTCATGCTCTGTCCTGATCAGGAGGTCTTCAGGATCATAAAGGCTACCTTAAGCAACGAGACGTCCAACCAAGGTATGAATAATCAGCACTAAGAAACATCAGGGTGTCCCTCTACGCGAGAAAAAGTTTTTCACTTCTTTGTGGATTCATAAATTCCATTTTTGATTTAGTTGGGTCATTTGTCTGGAGCCATCTCTTCAACCTCATGAAAACAGAAGACCCTTGGAAGAAAGAGCTGATGGAGACGCTGCCAATTGACATAATCAGTAAAGACTTTGAGGCAGAAATGTGGAAGTATTCCTCACACATGGACTATACAGTGGATACAGGTACAATTAACGTTGTAGTTTACATAGACTTGGAAGGATCATGTCATGCTAGTTTCTTGGGATTGGAATAATTGTCTGTGACTGAATGATTGAACATGGCTTTCTAATTTCTTATTTGTGGTATCATCACTCTGTCCATACAAATAAGGCTATTGTGCCAAGGTTGGGAAGAAAACCCAAGCTTATGCTGGGTAAATTATTGTCTGGATGGCCAGATGTAATCCAAGAACCACCAAAATCAAGTAAACTTCAGTCAAGCTTTGAGGTGCCGATTTTGAAGCGATTCACAGAAAATTGCAGAAATCCTTAAAATCTCATGACTGACATGATATATATGTGCGTTACCAGTGTAAGCCACTAAAACATTCAAAAAAGATTTACTGGGGTAAATAACACTTTGTTTTATTGCGTCTCTTAACATTTTATCTGTTCTGGTATTTCCTTATATTTGAAAGGATCGTCCATTGCCAACGTTGAAGGAGCCATGATTTTCTCCCCAGCATCATTTCTACCACGTTCTGTAATGGCTAATCTGACCATTTACACCTTGGGCAGATCGTTTAATGTGTTTGAGGTAAACTACCAATCACTGAAATACTTTATAGCATTATAGGATTGCTAAAACAACGACAAGGAACTTTGGAACTCATCTTGGATCATTGTGTGTTTACCAGGCAGCTTTCAGAATGAAAAATGCAGAACATTTTCTCTGGAGAATGTTTGAAGGTCATCGTGGTTCTTCTAATGAAATGCCAGCCGATCAAGGGAAAACTACACATGGAAAGAAAAGGGAGAAGAAAAGTGAGGAGAGGAGGTCAAACCAACAAGAAATGGTGGATAAAAACGAGGACTGCGGGTCAAACGTCTCAAGTCTTCTCAAAACCAAGGTGAGGGATTATGATGTGATGGGTGACCGATATTGGTACGACGGAATATCAGAACTGACCAGGTTTTTCGGTTAAAGTTCACAGAACAGAAAGAAAGGCATGACGAGTTTCAGTGTTGGATTAACGTCAAGCTGTTCGGCAATGACCTTACCTTCACGACCTGTGATGAACTCCTCGTGAAGCTCAGAGCGATGACGCTGAGTGTAGCTGGTGTGACTGTGAAGCTGCTGAAGGTAAATCCTGAGCTTTACGCCATTCCTGATAGCACTTTTAATTCTCTTCTATAACAGTTACAAGTCTGAACTCTTAAGAACGATCTGATCTTCTTGTCATAATTATTTAACAAACATTAGGCCTAAAATAAATGGGAAAAACAGTGGTAATTATCATACACCACTGAGGCATAACATTATGACCACCTTCCCGATATTGTGTTGGTCCCCCTTTTGCTGCCAAAACAGCCCTGCAACTGTGATGCTCTGTGTATTCTGACACCTTTCTATCAGAACCAGCATGAACTTCTTCAGCAGTTTGAGCTACAGTAGCTCGTCTGTTGGATCGGACGACACGGGTCAGCATTTGCTCCCCACATGCATCAATGAGCCTTGGCCACCCATGACCCTGTCGCCGGTTTACCACTGTTCCCTCCTTGGAGCACTTTTGATAGATACTGACCACTGCAGACCGGGAACACCCCACACGAGCTGTAGAAGGCTACAAAATCTTTCCTTAAGACTTGGATCGTAATTTACCCAGAATAAGGCAAGATCACAACATCAGCACAGTGTCTGGTGCTAAAGGAGTATAAAAAATAAATAAGGCTTGTAGAAACTTCTAGGACTTGCAGAATTATCTGTATGTCTGTCTAAATATGTGCCATAATGGAAGGAACATGTTTCTGCATGGCTGTCATTTTCCAGACCATTTGGAGGTCTTGGTGGACGTTTGGGACAACGTTGTTTGAATAAATAAGATAAGAGATACAGTAAATGTTGATCTTTTGTCAAAAAAGCATCATCCTTCTCGGTTCTGGATAGATGATCCGGTCGAGCGAGACTAGTGGCTCGGAGGTTGCCTGGTACAGAGTGAGGTTTGATTAGACCTGGAAGATAGCTTGGGAGTCCGTTTTTGGCTTTGTAGGCGAGCATCAGTGCTTTAACTGAATGCGTGCAGCTACAGGAAGCCAGTGAAGAGAACGCAGCAGTGGGGTGATGTGGCAGCGTTTAGGTTGGTTAAAAACCAGGTGAGCAGCTGCATTTTGGATGAGTTGTAAGGGTTTAATAGTGGACAAAGGAGCTCCTGCCAGGAGGGACTTGCAGTAGTCTCGACAAGAATCTGAGTGGCTTCCCTGGAGAGAAATGGACGAATCTTGTAGAGGAGGAACCGGCAGGACGGCAGACTGGTTATTCAGGACAACACCGAGGCTTCTTACATTATCAGATGGTCTGATCTGGGAGTCATCTCTCTTGATGACTTAGTCTTGGGTTGGAGATTGATCTCCAGGAATAAGCAACAGCAAATGCACTACATAGCAACTGCAAATTCTTGTCCCAACTGTGAAGCATGGCGGAGAGAGCATCATGGTTGGGTCTACCTTTCTGCCAAGTGTTTAAAGAAATAAATGTACTGTTGTATTAGGTAATGTTACAGGAAGATATCAAGGCTTGTCAGGGGTTCTCATGCCTTTTCAGGTGGATGATTATTGTGTTTCTCTATTATTAAAACTTGGACAAAGATAAGAACACAATTGATCTTGACTCCTATTTAATCTCTGTGGGATCTCAGGGTCAGGAGGTGAAGCTGAACCACAGGACGATTGTTCTGGCGGAAGAACTACTTCTGCCCTCACTCTCAGGGTTGCCCATCAAGCTGAGCGTCAACATGTCATCGTACTACTCTCTCTCACTGAAGGGTAGTCCTAACTTCAAGAACTGGTCCCAGTTCTCCCTGGCTGGTTATCTTAAACCCAAGTAAGTACCAAGTATTTCCAGTGACAGTTTACTCCCTTAGCTGACCTGTCTCCTACCTGCCTGTTTTGTGTCTCCAACCAGTGCGTTTGTTGGCATCTCGGCCCGAATGGGAGTAGACGGAGCGTTAGGTCGAGTGGGACTCGAGTGGGTCACCCAGCTCAGAACCTCTACTAGCTTGGATGGAGGTGTGTATCTGCACAATGGACAAAGCCTGAAGATGGTCCTCAACACACCAGAGGATGTCATGGATATTTTGTCCTTCAGGTTTGAAGCAGTCGTTTCAAATATGCAAGTGCTAAATCTGGCTACATCCATACGTTATGGAAGCTAAGATCTAGGCTAACACATTACATCCTTCATCACAGCTTCAATTCCTCGCTGGATCCTGTCCAGCACAAGCTGTTCTCCTGATTCTCTATGCTGTTAGGTACATAATTGGATGCACTCTTTTACACGTGAGGAAAAGCTACTAAAAGCTGTGCTTACTGACAGCTACATGCTGACTTGGCACACGATCTTTGCTTCTATGGACCCACACACAATCATCAACAATTCCTCACTGGATCCTGTCCAGCACAAGCCATTCTCCTGATTCTCTATGCAGTTTAGTTCATAATGAGATACACTCCTTTACACATGAGGAAAAAAGCTACTGAAAGCTGTGCTTACTGGCAGCTACATGCTGACTTGGCGTTGCTCCGGTGCTCTCACGCACAGTCATAGCAGCAATTCCTCTCTAAATCCTGTCCAGCACAAGCTGTTCTCCTGATACTCTATACTGTGTAGGTTTATAAGAGGATACACACTCTTACATGTAAGGAAAAGCTACTGTGTTTACTGAAAGCTACATGCTGACTTGACGTTGCTCTAGTGCTCCCACACACAGTCACAGCATTGATTCCTCGCTGGATCCCGACCAGCACATGTCGTTCTCCTGATATTCTATGCAGTTTACCATATCACTATTACTTAACTAAGCCAAAGCACCGAGCTCTAGAAGCCTAAATCACTTTCCATCAGAAATGTTGTGACTAAGACGGAGATCTTAAAGAAAGTCCAACCAAGTCACCAAGAGCTGGGGCACAGTGATAAACAGCAATGCATTCTGATGACAGACATCTTTCTAACATTATTGGAAGTACAGAACTGACTCCAGTCACCTGTCTATAAGAAAATAATACATTTTTCAGCACAATTAACTTTTAAAAGTAAATATGGTTGCTAGTCCCAAACCCCAATGGTAAAATGTACCTTAAACATACAGTGTATCACAAAAGTGAGTACACCCCTCACATTTCTGCAAATATTTTATTATATCTTTTCATGGGACAACACTATAGAAATAAAACTTGGATATAACTTAGGGTAGTCAGTGTACAACTTGTATAGCAGTGTAGATTTACTGTCTTCTGAAAATAACTCAACACACAGCCATTAGTGTCTAAATGGCTGGCAACATAAGTGAGTACACCCCACAGTGAACATGTCCAAATTGTGCCCAAAGTGTCAATATTTTGTGTGACCACCATTATTATCCAGCACTGCCTTAACCCTCCTGGGCATGGAATTCACCGGAGCTGCACAGGTTGCTACTGGAATCCTCTTCCAATCCTCCATGATGACATCACGGAGCTGGTGGATGTTAGACACCTTGAACTCCTCCACCTTCCACTTGAGGATGCGCCACAGGTGCTCAATTTGGTTTAGTCCATCACCTTTACCTTCAGCTTCCTCAGCAAGGCAGTTGTCATCTTGGAGGTTGTGTTTGCGGTCGTTATCCTGTTGGAAAACTGCCATGAGGCCCAGTTTTCGAAGGGAGGGGATCATGCTCTGTTTCAGAATGTCACAGTACATGTTGGAATTCATGTTTCCCTCAATGAACTGCAGCTCCCCAGTGCCAGCAACACTCATGCAGCCCAAGACCATGATGCTACCACCACCATACTTGACTGTAGGCAAGATACAGTTGTCTTGGTACTTCTCACCAGGGCGCTGCCACACATGCTGGACACCATCTGAGCCAAACAAGTTTATCTTGGTCTCGTCAGACCACAGGGCATTCCAGTAATCCATGTTCTTGGACTGCTTGTCTTCAGCAAACTGTTTGCGGGCTTTCTTGTGTGTCAGCTTACTTCTGGGATGACGACCATGCAGACCGAGTTGATGCAGTGTGCGGCGTATGGTCTGAGCACTGACAGGCTGACCTCCCACGTCTTCAACCTCTGCAGCAATGCTGGCAGCACTCGTGTCTATTTTTTAAAGCCAACCTCTGGATATGACGCCGAACACGTGGACTCAACTTCTTTGGTCGACCCTGGCGAAGCCTGTTCCGAGTGGAACCTGTCCTGGAAAACCGCTGTATGACCTTGGCCACCATGCTGTAGCTCAGTTTCAGGGTGTTAGCAATCTTCTTATAGCCCAGGCCATCTTTGTGGAGAGCAACAATTCTATTTCTCACATCCTCAGAGAGTTCTTTGCCATGAGGTGCCATGTTGAATATCCAGTGGCCAGTATGAGAGAATTGTACCCAAAACACCAAATTTAACAGCCCTGCTCCCCATTTACACCTGGGACCTTGACACATGACACCAGGGAGGGACAACGACACATTTGGGCACAATTTGGACATGTTCACTGTGGGGTGTACTCACTTATGTTGCCAGCTATTTAGACATTAATGGCTGTGTGTTGAGTTATTTTCAGAAGACAGTAAATCTACACTGCTATACAAGCTGTACACTGACTACTCTAAGTTATATCCAAGTTTCATGTCTATAGTGTTGTCCCATGAAAAGATATAATGAAATATTTGCAGAAATGTGAGGGGTGTACTCACTTTTGTGATACACTGTATATAACAAACCACTAATTATCTTCTTGAAACAGTTCCAGGATGTTTCGAGTGAGTGGAGAAAGTAGAGAGGAGCTCACAGCATCACGAAACCTAAAAGAGAAGACGACCTGCTCTCCAAAAACATGTACTGACAAAACGTTCCATATCAGTTCGAATAAACCCCATTTCCTGAAAACAGACACATGAATTAAACTACATTTTAATTTGTGCTTCAGGGTCAAAGCTGCTTGGATGGCAGTTGTGTTCTGACGTCACGTATCCCGTGTCTCTGATCGGAAAAGGTTTTCCGCCGCCTGGCCCGATGCTCTTTTCTTTGAGGTTTCAAAAGCTGGACCGAGGCCTTCAGAAGTACCTCTTAGAAGCAGCTTATGCTTTTGTTTCACAGGTAAACTCTGTACGTTCTCATTTTTATCCTTGAATATCTAAAATTACACATAATTAATTGTGTTTATGCTGTATTTCCAGCAAAACTCCTGGATGCCACTGGAAGCAAATCTCTTAGTTTACCTGGGCACGCCAGAGTCCACCATCCCTCGAGATGTATCGCTGGACTTTAGTCTTACTCCTCAGAAGCTGATTATTAAAATGAACCATCCTTTGAAAAGCATTTTCTTTCAAGGTTGACGTATTTGCAAATGTATTAAATATGATATGGATATGATATGATGTATTTGATTTATCTTTCGTTGCTAGCGTGCCTCATTTTTTTATTTTTGGTCTACAGGGCAGCTTGAGGAACTAAATGGTCTGCATTTAGCTAGAGCCGAGGTTCTTATAGATGACACCTACCACTATTACATTAAGGTAATAAGACTGAATATTTAAATACAACGTAAAACATTAAATAATCATGTTTTGTGGATCCAGTGAAATTGCCTGGATTTGGGAACATCAAGGATCAAATGAACAGTTTACAAAGACACATTGCAGAAGATCGCCTGGATGTTGCACGACTCTCTACAACTAGGTTCTACAGATAGATGGAAATGTGCAGCATATACAGTATTTTAAGAGAAAAAAACTCTTCATAACTGTAAAACATGGTGGAGGAAGCATCATGGTTTGATGTTAATATGCAACCACTGGACCTGGACGGTTTGTAGACACACAGGGCATAGCGGTACATCTATCTGTTAGAACATAGAGCTGGATGGTGGAGAGAACTGCACAGTGACTGCACACATTGTTGACAGGACAGGTTCTGTGGTTCTTCTCAGCCAACATGTGGGTGGTAAATCAGCAGTTTTATTTTAAAACTTCTAAGACGTTCTTTCCTAATCACATAATTTGCTGTTTATTCTGTAATCCAGGGATTGATGGAAACTCTGAGTCTTCCAACAGAAAGGCGAACTCACTACCAACTGGAAACCAAATTTGCAGCAGATGGGCATCCGGTTGTACTGTCGGTCAACGTCACACACGGGCTCAACAGGAAGATCAGCGTATCTGCCAAGTTAAAAAACGTCTTTATTAAGGATGCAGCGTTTTTAGGCAAGACTTTCGTATTTGACCAGCACTGGGTTGCAATCTTTTTGTTTTTTTTGTCGGTAAACGCTTTGTCTTGGTCAGGGTTGTGGCCAGTCTATGTCCTATCACAGACAAACTGGACAAAAAGCAGGACTACACCCCGAACAGGGCAGCAGTGCATCACAGGAAGCTTTAAATATTACAATGTGGAAAATAAACACATGAAAAGTCACTAGACAGCTGAAATGAGTGTTTATTGCGAAGTACAAACCAGATTCCAAAAAAATTGGACTGTAGGAAAAAAAAGCAATGAATTGCAGGTAGAATTGATCTACATTTACAAAGACAAAATATCTAATGTTTTAACTCATCAACTTTATGTTTTTGTGTATACAAACACTCCTTAATTGAATGGCTGCAAAATCATCCAAAAAAGTTGGATCAGGGACTTGTTTACCACTCAATAACGTCACATTTTTGCAACCGTTGCAAGGACTCAAAACTGTTATAGATCTGAAAGTGGCTAGTTTTCATTCTTGCTTGCTGCTCAACACTGTTGTGCTACTAAGCCACACTGTTGTAACATATAGTTTGGCTTGACATTGTCTTTCTAGAACAAGCAGAGACTTTATTTTAAAAGATGTAATCTAGATAAAAGCATAATATGCTCCAAAATGCGTATGTACCTTCAGCATTTTATTGCCATGCACTTTATGAATCAATTAATAATCTTATGGACAGTAGATGAACAGTAGATATAAAACTCATAATTTCCTTGCAATTGTGTATAGAAATTTTTGATGATATTTCTTTAATACCCAGTTTTGATTGCACCAACAGTAAAAAGGTCCAGCGGTAAAACACGCTAGCACACCAGAGCTGACATTTCGAACTCGTCGGTTGTTGTTCATAAGGTAGGATAAGCCGGACAGGGACTCTCTCATAAATGAGCGAATTACGACCTCTGCTGGCTGATTGATGCCGTCTGCACATAGTCGAGAAATAATGCTGATCAGGGTGGGGCTCTCCGTGCACAAAGCTGATCCGCATATGAACTCGTCTCGTGCAGGTGAAAAGATGCAGTCGGCTACTGCACACATGTCGGAGGGGGCGTGTGTCAGTGTCGCTCTCCTCAATCAGGGTGGGGGTTAGCACCAGTGGAGAGGTAGAATAATGCAATTGGGTAAAAATTGGATGGAGAAAAAGGGAGAAAATGCATTTAAAAAAAAGTTCCAATTGCCTTTGCCCTTATCAAATTATGAATTATATCATTAATATTAATATTTTTTAAATTGGGGTTGTAAATCAATGCCTAAAAAGGACGTGTTTGTCTTTTAAATAGGTCTCCAGAGCCACCACCACCCTGACCACGATTAGGCAGTTACTACAGATAATTTCATGAATGAAATATTTAAATATTTGATAGATTGTGAAGGCAGTAGATGTTTAATCTGATTTCATCCACAGTGCAGCTGGAGCGGAGGCAGGAGAACAACCAGAGGCGATATTCAGTGGACGCAGCGCTTCTGATACCCTTCCTACTGAGCACCAGGATCCTGGGGCTGCTGGAACAGAGCGAGTCCGAGTGGAGCTCTGGTTTCAGGATCAGATACGGTGTACAAGGTAAAGATCTGTCTAAATAAAGCATCGCACCTTTAAACAAGTGGAGACACAGTTCTTAAATCATGCTGTTTATTTATTTATTTTACAGAGGACTCTAAACACATGCAGGAGTGCCACATGTCTCAGAACGTTAAAGATGATGCCAAGCTGGTGGAGAAGCGCTACAGCTTGACAGCAGTGCACGAGCTCCAGTGTTCTCACATCAAATTTCTGAACCACAAGGTAACAGCAGCGTGATCTGTCTCAGACTTCACCGCAGACCGTGAATGGTCAGTTTGTCACTAAACTACAGTAATTCTGGATTACAGATTCAGGTCAGACATGAAAGGAGTCCCGTCCACATCCAGTCTTCACTTGACCTGAGTTATGGTGCGCACTGGAACCAGGCCAGCAACAAAAAACGTGTCCTGCTGAGCCAGTCCATCAGGAACCAGTCTGCAGAAAGTGTTACCAGTTATGCTCTGGAGGTAAGACACACTTCCTGTAAGGTCATTCTGAAGCGATTTCATTTTTAACGATGATTGGGCTGGTTTGGTACTCGCTTACTCCCAAGCACAGTTATGGATCCCATCCAGCACAAGTCGTTCTCCTGGTTTGCTATGCAGTGTAGCTAATAAGTAATAGTCAACAATAAATTTATTTTGTCTGACTGCAGTTTAGCCTGCGAATCCCAGACAAAGGAATGAACTACAGGACGCAGTTCCTACACTCCCACCAAAAAAGAAGAAAATCGGAGATCAGCACCCACCTGAAGATTAATTATAATGAGCAGATTCCGCTGGTAGCTGGGCTTCACTGGAAAGACATGTCTGCAAAAAGCTCGTTACAGAAATGGGAAGGTACAGGACTACAAGAACCACAAATAAATACAAATGTAGTGTAAGGATCACATTCATGGGAAGGTTTTGGGTTTTCTTCTTTACCTACAGGTTCTTTAAACATGGACACACCTTGGCTTTACGTCTACGTGGCTCATAAGTTCTCTGAGCTCCAGCATGGCACCGTCCAGTTTACCTCTGAGATGACTACTCGCAAATGGGTTACCATTCGCAGCTTGATCCTGGAGGGCCTCTACAGGGACAGGAACAGAGATAAAGAAGGATATTTACACTTATTTACACCAACTGTGACCTATATAAAGGTATACAGAGTAACGAGTGATGAAATATTATTAGTATCGTACCCGTGAGAGAGACTTGCTCAGATGTGGTTGCTGTGATCCAGGTTGGCGGCTACGGCATGCTGGGAAAGCGCAGAGTTAACGCATCGTGTTTTATTAGCACCGCTTGGACGCCAGCTTTAAGAGGGGAACTCTCTCTGCTCAACGGGAAAGATTTAAAGACTTTCGAGATGAATACAAGCTGTGGCAAGCAGAGCCTCAATGTTTCTGCCAACCTCAACATCGTTGATAAGGTACAAATAAACGTAGAGTTCATTGTGATGAATAATGATGAAAATGATGAGCATAAATGAATGAAGCACTTTAGATCTCCTTTCTTTCATCATCCCATGGGTGTGTTTCATTTCTGTTAGATTTTTTAGATGATCTTTCAGTTCAATTCTCAGCTCTTTTTCAGGAGACACCAATGGATGGAGAAAAAGGCAAAATGAACAAACAAGGTCACTGATTAATGTCTTACATGACAAAATAATCTAATTAGACATTGAGTTGAAAAATAAACAAACTCACTTTCTTAACCGCTTATCCAGTCAGGGTTGTTGGGGTGCTGGAGCCTATCCCAGCTTTTCAATGGGTGCAAGGCACACAGTAAACACCCTGGACGGGGCGCCAGTCCATCACAGGGCAGCCACACATTCACCCATAGAGCAATTCAGTGTCTCCAATTAACCTGACTGCATGTTTTTGGACTGTGGGAGGAAACCGGAGCACCCGGAGGAAACCCACGCAGACATGGGGAGATCATGCAAGCTCCACACAGAAACGACCCGGACCGCCCTACCTGGGGATCGAACCCAGGACCTTCTTGCTGTGAGGCAACAGTGCTACCCATTTAGACTCCGTGCCGCCCAACAAAATAGTTTTTTTCTCTAATTGTTTAAGTGGTTTAAAATGGACAGTTTCAAAATTATGAAAATGATTTGAACACAAATACATGGAAAAGACTCATTTCTGCACTCAAGTGTCTTTTGCATGTACATTAGGTACATGTCTGATTCTGGTGTACCACCTTGATTCCATACATAACAGATAACATAACAGATTCAGATCTATGGTCGCCAGGCACCAGTGAGTTTGAATCCCAGCAGGCTGGGCGCCTATACGGACAGTGATTGGCTCGTCCTTCCGGGTTGGATGTCGGAGGGGATTCCTCATAACTGGTGCAATTATGACCTCTGCTGGCTGATCGATGGCACCTGTATCAGGGCGAGGGAGAATGGGATCAGTGCGTGACTCTCCGTATGCAAGACTGAGCCCTGTATGAACTTGCCTCGTGCAGTGTTAGTCAGGGCTGTCCTCGGTCAGGAGTAGAGGTCTGCTGCAGTAGAGAGTTAGTGAAATGCAATTGGGTCTTTGGGCATGACTAGATTGGGAGGAAAATTGGGGAAAATGCAAAAAAAAATCAGGGTATTATTGATCATGCATGTGCTATGAAAATGTCGGTGGGAATTTATTGTCTGCTACAGATTTACTTCACCAAATACACTCAAATGTCGTCTGTATGTAATGCACTGGTGTAATTTATTAGTAATTTATTATTTACGGGCTAGAAGACGTTGAAGCAAGCAATCAGGGTGGAGGTATTCTACATGATAACAAGGATGTTGTTCTGTTTTTTTTTAGAAATTAAAGAAGAGACTCCTAATGATGAACGGGGCTCTCTCAGAACTAAACCATCCGTATCTAGAGCTGGACATTGGTGGTAGAGTAGAAGAGATAAGGAAGGACGTTAACCTGTATCAGAAACGATGGGTCCTTCAGTTCAGGTCTGCAAACAAATGTTGTTTATCCTGGTAACTTCATACATAAAACCATTTAATAGAGAACATTGATGGTTTCATACTTAACCAAATAATGATAATGAAAATTTCCTTCCTACAGGCAGCCATTTAACTTCCTTCCACAAAGTCTTCATCTCCAGGAGACCTTCACCGTCGATCTCCATAAGGATAACTATGTTCTTGAGTCGAAGGTGCTGGTCCACAACAACAGAAAGGCCATTCATGTGCTGACTCTCGGGTATCAACCCCAGCACCCATATGTGAGTTCAGTCAGATTATCCATAATTTGTCATGAAAAAATAAGCTCAGAAGATTAAAGAAGACAAAGATTTTGGAGATTTTGTTGGCCCGATTGTGGTTTCTTACAGCAGTGTATTAGCTGAAGAATAAAAAACAGAACTGTGGGCCTCCCTTTATACTGCTCTAGTCACGTTACAGTTTCAGCTTTTCCTCTAAAGCTTGGGTGTAAACCGTTCTGTGGTAACTGTTGTTTCTTCTGCTTACAACATTCTGCTATGGCTTAGTGACAGACATGTTGCTTATCTCTGTACTTTCCAACCCAGCCACACTTCCTAAAAACAATACACGATCAGGCATAACATTATAACCACTGACAGGTGAAGTGAATAACACTGATTATCTCTTCATCACGGCACCTGTTAGTGGGGGGGATATATTAGGCAGCGAGGGAACATTTTATCCTCAAAGTTGATGTTAGAAGCAGGAAAAATGGACGAGCGTGAGGATTTGGGCGAGTTTGACGACTGGGTCAGAGCATCTCCAAAACTGTAGCTCTTGTGGGGTGTTCCTGGTAAACCGGCGACAGGGTCATGGGTGGCCAAGGCTCACTGATGCCCGTGTGGTCCGATCCAACAGACGAGCTACTGTAGCTCACAATGCTGAAGAAGTTAATGCTGGTTCTGATAGAAAGGAGTCAGAATACACAGAGCATTGGAGTTTGTTGCATATGGGGCTGCATAACCCCAGACCAGTCAGTTAGGAATGTGGTCATAATGTTATGCCTTATCGGTGTATGACTATGAGGATTTAATGCACAAGCAGCATAATTCTAAGATTCAGATTATACTGAGCATAAAATCTAACCGGTCCAATACACAACTTTGGCTCATTCAGAATGTAGTCTGATCATGCTGTTCCAGTCTTACTCTTAATATTCATACCTACAAACTCAGACTACAAAACCCTGACATTGACCTCTAAATTATTAATGCATAAGTTATTAAATAATTTACTGATCTGCTGAGGCAGTATAGCCCATTCCAAGACGACTGTTTACGAATCGTTAGTCTTTCATGAAGCAGTTAGTGATTAAAAATGTACTTTGTTTATTTCAGTTGTGCTCCTCTCTGATTCATTCCTTCAATTTGAAAAACATCCCTCAAGACTCAGAGATTTGCATCAGTATCCATAAAAAACAGGTACATTCAGGGTGTTATGAAATGTTAACGCTTGTAATGTCACAATTAAATATTATATTTTCATATAAAGATAATATCCAGAGTCTGCAGAGTTAACCTCCAAACAACATGCCGTTACTCAGTATTATCTTTCTTTATCAGTAGTTTGCTGTTTTTGGACGTTTGTTCTCTTTGTTGAAACGCAGGAGCTGCAGTTGAGAATCTTGTCTGCAAAGAAAGAGAAGCTCGTTGTTTTTGGTCAGGTTCATGATTATAGTGAAGAGGCGTCCCAGCAAGGCATCACAATCAAGGTCAACCTGACTCAGTTGCTTCAGGTAAACCAGTAAGATGGTACAAACACAAATTTATTATGAGTAGTTTAATGACGTATTAGCATACTGTGTGCTAATTTCACCTACACTTCATTATAAGATAAGATGAGGATGAGATGATATTTTTTTCTTGATCCATTTGGGGGAAATTCGAGTGCTCCAGCAGCTCCAGCACAGAGTAAATACAGTTAAAGTAAACAAATAGGGTAGAATAAAATATAAATCTTGACTATATAATGGTAATTACTAGGGATGTCCCAATCTGATCTCAAAGGCATTTTTTAACTGATCGGTATCGGCTTTACTAATGCCGATCCTAAACCCGATCTTTTGTTTTACATCAGCATGTCCGCTGTGTGGAATACTTTAAATTGGAAAGTGAAACGAGTCCAACAGCGGTGTAATGTCTGTAATGTGAGCGCTTCACGAGGCGGTGGGAGCAGAGCTGCGTTCATTACTGTAGAATTTTACTATTTATATGGTGTGTGAGTCGAGGATCACTCCGTTTTACAAAACAATAACTTTTAATCCGAGTATGAAAACTTCAGGACCATAACATACAGCTTTTACGAGTTTACGTGTTACAAGACTGAACGACATCTCAGTATCAAGCCCTCTGATTGGCTTAGTTATGTAACCGAGCGTCGTAGTGATGCACTCGCTAAATAAAGATATAAATACACGGTTTATTCACAAATTGTCGGGAGCAGAACACTTTATTAACTTCTTCTGTTACGGCACCGAATAGCGGACAGATAGCGCCATCGCGTTAGCCAAGCACGCTATTCCATGCACTATGGAGGCCCCATCAAACCATTGTCACAAAACAACCACAGAAATGTTTGTTACAGTTATAACACGCCTACAAGTACGGTGGCTCATAAGAAACAAACCAGATATCATTTAACCAAACGATCTACAATTACTACCAATTTGATACGGCACCTAAAAAATAAACACTCAGTCGAATACAGCGAGTTTATTATTATATGATGAGAAGAGGAACCGGCCGTCCGCTAACACGGCAGAGATGCTGATTTTCCTCAAAAAGAACCTTCACTTCATTTTGAGTGTTCTAGTTTTACTACTACGTACAATGCTGCACTAAGTTTGTTTACTTTTATTTTGTAAAAGAACATTAAGCAATAGCTTGGATGCAGGCAATTTTTTTCCTACAGCACTGCAGAGCTATTCAGTTGTTAAACATATACATTGGATTAATTTGAATAACTGTAATGTACTTGAAGTGTGCACTGTGTGAACAGTATTATCCGGTTCTTATCTAGACAATATCTAGAAAATACAAGTATCGGTTTGAGACTCGGTATCAGATCGGGATCAAAATTAATGATCGGGATCGGGAACAAAAAAACGTGATCGGGACATCCCTAGTAATTACTATTATACAGCAGTATGACAAATTACAACTATATACACCGATTAGGAATAACATTATGACCACCTTCCTAATATTGTGTTGGTCCCCCTTTTGCTGCCAAAACAGCCCTGACCCGTCGAGGCATGGGCTCCACTAGACACCTGAAGGTGTGCTGTGGTATCTGGCACCAAAATGTCAGCAGCAGATGCTTTAACTCCTGTAAGTTGCGAGGTCAGGCCTCCATGGATCGGACTTGTTTGTCCAGCACATCCCACAGATGCTCGATCGGATTGAGATCTGGGGAATTTGACTTTGGATGAGTCAACACCTCAAACCCGCTGTTGTGCTCCTCAAACCGTTCCTGAACCATTTTTGCTTTGTAGCAGGGCGCATCATCCTGCTGAAAGAGGCCACAACCATCAGGGAATACCGTCTCCATGAACCTGACCTTACAATATCTTTGGACTCAATGCAAGCAAATTTCCACACAAAAGTGGAGCCATAAAGAAAGAGTCGACATTAATGAACATGGTTTTTAAATAGCACATCCAACATGCTAAAATATCCTCAATCCGACAGTCTTAGGATGCTGAATGTCTGAACAGATGAACAACTTCCTTCTCTTAATTTCCTTCCAGATGGAGATCCCGTCGTTCATGAGCTTTGATGCTGACCTGAGACGTCACCGAACGAACAGAGTGCATGAATACACTGCAAAAGGAAACGTGGTCATTGATAATCACGACTATGATGTAAACACCTACACATGACTAGATAAAATGCTCACAGTGTCAAGCGTCAATAGATTTGTTTGTATTTAAATAAAATGTCACCCCTGTTCCTGCTTGTTTTTCATTTGTAGGCGTATTTAACAATACAGAAATTTAATGCTGGAAATCTCAGCAGCTCAGTGTCTCTGAAGTCTGATGGTAAAATGAAAGCCATGCTAGGTGTCTCGCTGGCTAAGGCTGCACGATCCGGCACTCGTGATGTCAACTTCAGCCTCAGCGTTCAGCAAACTGTATTTCCAACGGTCGCAGCCGATGCTCACCTTCGTCTCATCACAAGTTCTTCATCAGACAGGTAAGTATCGTACATGCTCTAATTATGACAGGCTGTTGTGCATTAAACTACACATTGTGCCAAAAGTATGTGGACACTCCTGATTTAAAAGTTTAGTTTTACGAGTTTAGGTGCTTTATCCACACCCATTGCTAACACGTGGATTAAATCAGTCATGTAAAGGGAAACTACACTGATCAGCCATAACATTAAAACCACCTCCTTGTTTCTACACTCACTGTCCATTTTATCAGCTCCACTTACCATATAGAAGCACTTTGTAGTTCTACAATTACTGACTGTAGTCCATCTGTTTCTCTGCATGCTTTGTTAGCCCTCTTTTGAACCCCCACAGGACCACCATCATTGTCAGCACTGCAGTGACACTGACATGGTGGTGGTGTGTTAGTGTGTGTTGTGCTGGTATGAGTGGATAAGACACAGCAGCGCTGCTGGAGTTTTTAAACACCTCACTGTCACTGCTGGACTGAGAATAGTCCACCAACCAAAAATATCCAGCCAACAGTGTCCCATGGGCAGCTTCCTGTGACCACTGATGAAAGTGCTGAGAATGATTCACCACCTAAATAATACCTGCTCGGTGGGGGTCCTGTGGGGGTCCTGATCATTGAAAAACAGCATGAAAAAGGGCTAACAAAGCATGCAGAGAAACAGATGGACTACAGTCAGTAATTGTAGAACTACAAAGTGCTTCTATATGGTAAGTGGAGCTGATAAAATGGACAGTGTGTGTAGAAACAAGGAGGTGGTTTTAATGTTATGGCTGATTGGTGTATGTGACCAATAAAGGCGTCCTTCTTCTGCTTCTTCTTAATTCTTATATTGTTTTCATTATACTATTGTACCATTAAACATCGACTCCTGTCATTTCTTGTGTTTTCTTCTTAGTTTGTTCATCTTGTGTGCTTTGAGAAAAGAGGAGGGAATGCTTCAGGCTCAGGTGAACGCAGCTCTAGTGAAAGACCTAGGCTTCCTATTATCTCTTTCAGCAGACCTGATTGTCTCAATACTTGGCTTCTCCATGTTGCCACGCATCTCTAGCCTAGCAGGGCATCTAAATCAGACGAAAACACTGAGTGAGGGTATGTCCAGTATGTCCAGTACGTCCAAGATCTAATAAATGCATTCGGTCGTGAAACTTTCATCTCTGATCCTGATCATTGTTTGATTTCCTTTTTGGGATTTTCTGTAGGAAAGCTGACAGTGACGCTTGGTCACGCCGTGTATGCTGTAATGCTAAGCAGGGAGGAAACTAATGGACCTGAACGTTTCGGGATGTGTTTTTTGGCTCAGGATCGGTCGATCTGTGCAAATATTAGCAGCAGCTTCGTACAGCACGGACGGAGGGGTTTTCATGCTCAGCTCACTCACACATTCCCATGGCTGCTATCTGCAGGTACTTTCACATCGTTTGTAACCAATAGCAAAATCATAAACAATCTAAACAGGTAAATTAGCACATTTTTGTGCATAAAGGTAGCATAAAGCTACTTCTTGTTTCAGAATACACAACCCTTGCTCCATTGTATTTTTTTGCATCAACATTTTTCTACATTCATGGGAGATTACACAAAATCTCAGGTCCCAAAACTCAGCCAGGGCTCCCGGATCTTAAAAGTGTGTAGTGTTTAGTTCTGGGCAGGTTAAGTAATCTGTCTGCATCAGAAAGTCATAATAAAAACAAGTGTTGAATTTGAGCCGCTCAGGTGGATCAGTGGTAAAACACACCAGAGCTGGGATTTCGAATACACTGTATCTGCCATCCGGCTGGGCTGGGCGGCTGCATGAACAACGACTGGCTGTTGTTTGCAGGGTAGGATAAAGCCAGATAGGGAGTCCTCATACCTGAGCGAATTACGACCTCTGCTGGCTGGTTGATGGTGTCTGCACAGAGTCAGGGAATCATTCTGATCAGGGTGTGGTTCTCCGTACACAAAGGTGATCCGCATACGAACTCGCCTCGTGCAGGTGAAAAGATGCAGTCGGCTACTGCACGCGCGTCGGAGGGGGCGTGTGTCAGTTCGCTCGCCTCAATCGCGGCGGGCGTCAGCTCCAGTAGAGAGGAAGCGTAACGCAGTTGGGTTAAAATTGGTCGTGCTAAAATCGGAAGAAAAAGGGACAAAATGCATTAAAAAAAAAGTGTGTTGAATTTGTAATGCACTTCATATCTTTTTCTGGAGCAGGACTCCCTTTTAACAGCACTGCAGAGGTGTATGTGAACCAGAGCAAAATCGGTCAGACCGCCGAGGTGGAACTTCATGCCGGAGCCCCAAAACTGAAGCTCAGACTGCAGAGGAGAGTAAACATCTCTACAGAGACTGCTGGACGCTTCTTGGTCAGAACGTTTTCCAAGATTTTACTGCTCTCCTCTCACAGTTCTTGGTTTTTATGTTGTTCTGGTTTAGATTTCATGCCGGTTTGCGTTTCTCATTGGTTATATTTGGCATAATAAACGGAATCAGTGAAATCCAAGGATTAATAAGAGTGAATCCATGTGAGAGCCTTGTGGGTCAGCTGGCTTGTTTTTGGAGGGAAATGCCTTTGATTCCTTGCTCATTTCCCACAAAGAAGACAAACTGAATGGACGTGTGGCTTGTTTTAACAGGTGAACTTCACAGGAGGGATTGGCCTGGACCACATCCTGTGCTACTTCTACACAGAGGCTATGGACCAGACGCTCAGGGTATAAAGCGTGTCTCTCAGACATTTTGTGTTCTGTTAAACTGAATTTGTAGACATTTATTTGTTGTGTAGACGGAACCATATTAATCTATTCATTATGCAATTTTCTTAGATCGAGTTATGGGCCAATCTGACAGATTCCATTAATGCTGTAGCAGAGAATGAAGGGACCTCAGTGTTACTTGAGGTTCTGGGCCACCACCTTAAATCCAGGTTATTTACACACATCTATAATAATGTCCATGAGGTCAACAGTCATTTTTCATTAAGAGCAATGTCATGCAGTCATATGGTGCTTTGATGAAATTTGGTCTCATGCACCACTTTTGCATGTTATCTTATTTTAATTGTGAATAATCAATGCCTGGGAGAGAAATTTGTACCTACTGTACAACACAGCCTCCCAACTAACCAGGCAGAAGCTGAAGAATTTTGGAAACAGGAATGGGCCGAGATGTGCCGGTCAATTTCATTGAGCCTTATAGAAATAGAATACTGACTGTAAAGCCGCCATATGTGACTTAACCGAGTACTAAACATCTCATTTAAAAAACCCACATCTTTACTAAGCAATTAACCCTTGAATGGTCTCACCAAGAACATAATTTCTTAGTTTCTTGGGACTTTACCAACAACACACTGTTAATATACAGTATATACAGTATATTACTAGTGCACACAGTATTTTTAATGAGCCTTAACCAAACAGTGGAGATGATCACAAAAATAATCCAACTTTCGGATGATTTTTCAGCTGCTAGCTTCAAGTTATAACGTCATAAAGTCATAAAGGTTAGAAAGACCTAAAAAAAAAACAGGCATGAGTTATGAGACAGTTCCTATTTGGCTATGACTGTTATACTGTAATATTTGTTTACAAAAAAGTGGAGGATGAACATTTTACACTGTACATAATACTGTGTAAAACCTTCTCATTGAAGTGTTGTTTCCATACTTATAGCACTGGTCTGATGGTGAATGTTCACCACAACATCTCAATCCTACAACCGTATGTGCCGTTAGTCTTCCACACCAAGTCACAGGTATGGATTTTAAAACCCTCGAGTTTTTACTAAGACTGTTTGTGTTACTTGTTATATTTATCTAAAATCCCATATCATCGTGTTTCCATCCAGCTAAATCGTTCATCATCCTCAATTAAAACATCAGCAGAGTTACTGATAGACAGTAATATGATGCGTGCTGAAGGGCAGCTGACGGGGACGAAGCTTGGATTCAAGCAGTCGCTGGAGCTCGTCCACTCGTTACCTCAGGTAAAGGAACTAATGGATGTCTAACATTAGGTTGGCCATATGTCCTCTTTTTTATTTGGGTTGTTTTAAAGTCTGCTTGCACTGATTTCATCTTTCTCTTCATATCCCATGTTCTCGCACTTCTCTTAAAAATGCCCAAGCGTAGCCACTCAGGGCTGGGCAGCTACACGAACAATGATTGGCTGTTGTTCATACAGGGTGGGAGCCGGACAGGGATTCCTCAGAACTGATGCAATAGCACCTGCACAGAGTCGATGAATTATGTGTTGATCGGGGTGTGGCTCTCCAGACACAAAGCTGATCCGCATATGAACTCGCCTCGTGCAGGTGAAAAGATGCAATCAGCTACTGCAATTGTGTCAGAGGGGGCGTGTGTCAGTCTCGCTCTCCTCAATCAGCAGTGGAGATCAGCATCAGTAGAGAGGAAGTGTAATGCAACTGTTTAGCCCACGCTGCCATCCTGCCAGTGTCCAAGTGACAAAGTTTGTGTTCCAATAGTTCAGTCACAGAACCTTTTTACTAACACTGGGTGACCGACAGGATGCAGAAACCTGACCATCAGCTTATCGGACATCCCACTCCAAAACCACAGGCATCACAATGAATTTGCACCTACTTTCAAGGGTGTCCATATACTTTTAGCCATGCGTATAAGCTGTTGATTTCTGTTTTTTATGCAGCTGTTATCAGTTCCCAGCAGTCTTTTGGTTAAAACAGTGTATCAGGAACACAATGGATCACATATCCTCCTCACGCACCACACCCAGTGGATGGACGAAGACTCATCTGGTCCTGCAAGGGCACAACACCGAAAACCAAGACGAACAGGTAACGTACCCGTCGCCATCATTTTATCTGCTCTCACAGTCCATTATATGACACAACTAAATGACCCTCCTGGTCTCCTCTCAGATTCGTTAGGTACTAAGCTGTGTGGATGGAGGACGGAAATGAGGCTCGAGAACCAAATTCGGATGAAAGTGGGTGACGTCCTCGCTGACTGGGCTCTGGGTGGAGAACAGCAGCAGGTAGGAACTGGCCACACATGCTTTCCTACTGAATATAAACAGTGATTAATTCTTATTGGGGAAGTTTTGCCTGGTGGCATGAATTCAAACACATGCTGGACTATATGGCCAAAACTATGTGGACACCTGAGCATAAACTTGTTGGAGATCCTGTTCCAAAGCTTTTATATGGAGGAAATGCTCCCACCCTTCTGGAAAGCCTTTTCAAAAGATGTCTGTGGGAACCTGTGCCCATTTTATGCCCAAAAAAGCATTTGTACTGGACTAAACTAAATGGTTTTTATCAGGTTTGCCCAATGGTGCATTAAAACCTAGAAAATATGACTTTTTAGATAATGGACATGCCATCCTAGGGTCAGAGACCCATTTTTCCTGCTTCAATACATTTTAAGGTGAATATAATATTAATCTTTAGGCTAAATCTAGAATCTAGAATCTGGCTGATGGTGCCATGTGCATTAAATCACTTAAAGAAAGTCGCACCACACTAGATTTTACACCTTATCAGCCCCCTCATCTACTGATCCTAACAATCCCACAGACAGAAATTTCAGTCTGTAATTGTCCCTCCATTGTTTTTGTTTTAAAAACATAGTTTAATAGATGCAGTGTGAACAATTCTGGTCTTAGACTGTGTTTGTGTGCTGTAGATCAGAGCTACCGGCTCCTGGAGCTCATTGGACAGCCAGACTGAAGCAACGCTGGAGCTGAAACAACCGTTTACTTCGACGCTCTCCCACCTACGACTACAAACACTATCACACACAGCAGCACAGGGAAACAGCAGCAACAATCAGGTAAACGCATCTCACAAACGTACATTCGTACATTCATATAGAAATATAGATGCACTTTGGATGTACATGTAACATGTATACATATAGCAATGCCTTAACAGGAGACTAGCTCCAGAATTATAGCTATGAAACCTAGCACATGAATTCCTAACACTTTCCCATGTTGATACTCTTCATATTTAATCCTAATCTACATTCCTGGTTTGAGCTCTAGACTAGTGCACTAAGTGCATCGTCACTCTGGGTTTCTTGCATGCATGTCCCCTTTCTTGGATCCTGATCAGCACAAGCAGTGTCATTATTTCTTTATTTACTTTGATGAATTCATTCACAAACATTTGTATGGACAGAATGGATTCAGTATCATCTCACAGTATAGCGCCCTCTGGTGCCCAGACTTTAAAATATCAATCTTCATGCTGATAATATCATGAGAGTAATAATAATAATTAATAACGAATGTAATAATTCTTATTACAAATTCTTATCTATATGCGCAATATATAATAAATGTAGTAATTTTTATAAAAATATGTTATCAGTGTGCTCTAATTCTAAAAGCACAATTGTCTGGTATGTAGGTGTAAAACACAACCAAACAAACATGCTTGACTGTGGGCAAAGACAAGCAAAAGCTATTTTTATTATACAACTTTCTACATCACCCAAAAAATAATCTTAAGCATAATATCATTTATTATATTATTTATATAGTATAATATAATGATGTAGAAAATATTCTAGTGTTATAGATAACTACAATAGTTTCACTGTATTAGAAAACTCACAGAAAACCTATGAAAGACCTCAAATTTGCACTTGAGAAAAATTACACTTGAAGAAGTGAAATTACAACTGCGATTTCATTTATTTTCCTTATCATTTGTAATGCTGTAGATGGTATGTGTCACTAATAAAATCTATACCGAGTTTAAACCTTTAAAGTAACTTTATCTTCATCAGGTCCAAATCTCCTGGGACCGCGGGACGCCCACGAACGTCTCTGTGATGGTGCACGACGACTCCAGCAAGTGGCAGGCGTGTGTCTCAGTGTCACCTGGACAGGTGTAGTAGAGCATGTTGTCATGAATGTATAGTCAAGGATTTGGCAAGTAAAAATCTAACAATGATTTTTATTATTAATATTATTATATATTCTACATTATTTAACCTATTTTTAAACATTTTGGCTACTTGATTTGGCAAACAAATTATTTCTTTTAATGAATAAATGCTTAAAACACCCCAGTAAGATTATTCTTTTTCTTTAAAAATATTAACAAATGTCTAGAAATGGGTTAAATTACTATTTGTAATGTGTACCCAATTAGTCAAAAGACTTTAGATTGTAAAAGTCAGAGACGATCGCTCATCTATTGCTGCTGTTTGAGTCGGTCATCTTCTAGACCTTCATCAGTGGTCACAGGACGCTGCCCACGGGGCGCTGTTGGCTGGATATTTTTGGTTGGTGGACTATTCTCAGTCCAGCAGTGACAGTGAGGTGTTTATCCACTCATACCAGCACAACACACACTAACACACCACCACCATGTCAGTGTCACTGCAGTGCTGAGAATGATCCACCACCTAAATAATACCTGCTCTGTGGGGGTCCTGTGGGGGTCCTGACCATTGAAGAACAGCATGAAAGGGGGCTAACAAAGTATGTAGAGAAACAGATGGACTACAGTCAGTAATTGTAGAACTACAAAGAGCTTCTATATGGTAAGTGGAGCTGATAAAATGGACAGTGAGTGTAGAAACAAGGAGGTGGTTTTAATGTTATGGCTGATCGGTGTATATATATATATATATATATATATATATATATATATATATATATATATATATATATATAGATATATAGATATAGAAATATATAGATATACATATAAAATCCACTGTTACATCTACAACATCTCAGTGGTCACACAGTGGTAAACATGTCCCTGTCCCATTTTTTTTGATCGAGTTGCAGTCCACAAAACAAAACAATAAAGTTAATAAGATGAAACAGAGTAAATTGTGTGTTTTTTTTTTACTAAATACGGGTCAAAATAAGTGCTGTCTGTTTTTATTCACATTGTTCCTACTGTCACAACTTTGTTGGAACTGGATTAGTATAATGAATCACATCATGGCTCCATCCCAGTCCATAATAGTTTCAGTGTTTTTGATTTCCAGTATTTTAAGCCTAAAACATCCACAACAGTAATGTTTCCAGTTGTGAAAGATGGTGACCTGAACCTCACTGCTCACTGTCAGAACCCTAATGATTAAAAACTGAAGCGTGTTATAAACTGTGAGCGTTGTTTCTAATAACCAGGAACGTTTTAAGCTTCTTTTCCACAAAATCCTTTCTGAAAAAAAACGTCCAGAATTACATCTGTGGATAAAAAAAACACATCGAGAGTGAATTCTCATTCTTAACTATAAATTTCAGATGCACTCCTTCTTTGATCTCCCTCTTTTGGACGCCCACGGGTGCTTTTCAGTGATTCAGGAGGGGAAATTCTCCCACTGGCAGGGCGCAGAGCTCAGATGGGGCAGCAAGAGAATCACACAGAACATAAAATATCAGGTAATGTTAAAAATACAGCATAGAAAATATGACTCAAAAGTATACGGACACCTGAACTTTGCATGCTCTTGCAAGATGTTGACATTGTTATTGAACTGGCTTCACGTTTGCTGCCATAACAGTCTCTACTCCTCTGGGAAGGCTTTATTTAAGATTAGGAGTGTGTTTGTGGTGGCCTTTTGGTCAAACAGCATTTATAAGGTGAGGCAGTTTTGGCTGAGAATGCCTGGCTCCTTCACATCATGGGGGTTGGATCAATGCACCACTGGTATGCAGGAATAGGAACTGTTGCCCCAAAGTTGGAAGCACATGACTTATTAATAATAGCACTGTCTTCACACAGCAAGAAGGTCCTGGGTTCGATTCCCAGGTGGAGCGGTCCAGGTCCTTTCTGTGTGTTCCAAGGAAAGGCAGTCAGGTTCACTGGAGGTACTAAAATCGCCCTTATATGCGTGTGTGTGTGTATGTGTGTGTGTGTGTGTGTGTGTGTGTGTCCCACGACCCCTATTAGGATAAGCGTCTCATTGATTTAATACAATGAACCTAAACTCACTAATTATTATAGGTGTCCCTATACTTTTGAGTGCTCCCACTAAGAGACGGTTCACTGACCTGGACACTCTCGGACGTCCTGTATGTTCTTGCCGTATCGAATAGAGAGCAGATGGAGGGATGCACACCGTCCAGATAAAGGTGGCGGCTCAGAACGTTTCTCCTGCGCCGTGTCCGTCTCACACCATCCAGGCTCAGATCCACACCAACCTCAGAGACACCCTGGAGCACCACGTCCTCCTGGGGCTCTGTCCTCCACAACCGGTGAGTACACTCTTATTCCTGATACTAATTTATCAAAACGTTGTTTGATGTGTTAAAATACTGAATCATGATTTATGATTCAAGGTAGCGTATACACTATATAAGCGAAAGTATGTGGACACTCCTTCCTAAAGACCTGCCGGCATTAGGCAGACACTTTTATCCAAAGCGACTTACAGTACTGTAACAGTGTACTGTCTAAGCAATTGAGGGTTAAGGGCCTTGCTCAAGGGCCCAACAGTGGCAACCTGGCAGTGGTGGGGCTTGAACCAGCAACCTTTTGATTAATAGTCCACTAGTCCGGTACCTTAATCGCTAGGCTAGAAAATTCATTTACATTTTTGGCCCTTAGCAGACGCCTTTATGTAACCTACAATCATCATTGAATGCAATTTAAGCAATTGAGGGTTGAGAGCCTTGCTCAGGGGCCCAGCAGTGCCGACTAGGCGATAATAGGGCTTAAACCAGCAACCTTCAAATGACTAGTCAAGTACCTCTTGTGGTTAAGATGTTACACCAGTTATCTCATAAATAAAGACAGTCATGTTTTCCATATTCCTGCAGGCTCTGTCCTGGTCCGGCACTCACCGCGTAAATTCGGGGAAGGACTTGCTGTACAGCCACACCGGTGTGTCCATCTCCGGTCAGACCCAGCACAGCGCCTTCGTCCTGGCACTCAGGAACACCAGCAGCATCCAAAGCAGCCGCTACTCCCTGCTCACCGAGGTCCTCGCGCCGTCCACTTCAGTTTGGATCGAGACGGATGAGTTATGATGTCATAAAAGCAGCATTTAAAAAAGTGTGATTGTGAATTTTGTGTTGTAGTGGAAGTTGGGGAACTGGAGTGTTGAACTGGGAGGAAGTTCACACTCGTCCAGTAAGAACGCCACGCTGAGGGTTCAGGCCAAACTCGACCGTAGTGAGATGCTCTGGCTGCAGGGGTCGCTGGGAAAACGGTGCCTGCAGGCTGCTGCGGGATACAGCGGCGGTCAGTATTTTATCCAAAGCGACTTACAGTACTGTGACAGTATACTGTCTAAGCAATTGAGGGTCAAGGGCCTTGCTCAGAGGCCTAACAGTGGCAACCTGGCAGTGGTGGGGTTCAAACCAGTTTTGGATTACTATTGGTTGATTACTATAGTTTTGGATTACATATAGAAACCGGTGATGTTTCTGATCCACCCCAATCAACAGGCTATAAAAACACAATGGTAGATCTGATGGTAATTATAACCTCACGGAAAGATTCACGGGGCCATTAAATCTCTCCCGAATCCCTAATCAGATTCATCCGACGACCTCCGAACGACCCTGTGCTTGGAGAGACGCCCCTGGATGACGTTCGAGGCCCAAAGAGGAGGCAGCGACATGGCCAACGAAACCCTGGCGGTCATTTCGGCGGGAGCAGCTGATCACGGCCTGGTGTTTCGCGCCAAGGGATGCGAGGAGTGCTTATCGGCGAGCGAGGTGAGACGAGGACCCGGACAGACGTCCGTATATCTGCCGCGTTCCTCCCTAGACTGAGATGATTTTCTGTGTGCGCAGGCACGGCTCCAGCAGCTGGCGTTCCATGTGAAGAGGAAGCTGCTCGAGAGGGTTCAGAAGCTGAGCCATCTTCTGCAGGAGCTCAGGAGACAGGTTCATACGGGCTCGTCCAGATTTACGATTTGCAAAGTTCATTTTTTGATGTTCATTATTTAAATGATTGTTCTCGCAGGCTGGAGGCGGCACCGCCATGCAGGAGCTGAGCGACACGTCCCTGCGTTTCACCCGTACGGTGGAGAACCTGCTGACGCCGAGAGCGCCGGCGCTTTGGGACGCCTGGATGTCTGGAGCGGTCCGTCGCACCCTGACGAGCAGCCTGCCTCAAACACTGCAGGTCCTACAGCACACGTCTCAGCTCATCCAGCAGGAGCTCAGAAGTAAGCGGCGCCCCCACAGACACTTACACCTGTATGCAAACTTTTGACTTCCATTTTCTTCCATTCTCAGAGCCGCTGGCCACGCTGGCCGGAGCGTACCACGATGTAACCGGGGAGCGTCTGGACAGGGCGTGGGATCAGACGCGAGAGCTGTGGAGCAGGGAGCTGGTGAACCTGCTGCCTGCTGTTCTTCACAATCACCACCTGAGGGCGCCGTTCAGGAACGCTCTCCACAGCACGATCGCTGGGCTGGACCTGGTGAGACTCGCTCAACTCGCTCACCAGCACACAGCAACAGTTTGGGGAAGGCCCTTCTAACTCAGGATGTGAACCAAGCAAGTTTTAGGTCCAAAGATGATGAATAATTTGATGAGTTTGATGTGGAGGAACTCGCCTTTGGGATGAATTGGAATGTCTGTGTCAATTTGTACCCCTTGCTGGCGCTGCTGTTAAGATGTACCGCATTCAGCAGACACTTTGACTCAAACTGTGATTGAATCCATTCCAAGCAATTAAGGGCCCAGCAATGACAGCCTGGCTGTTGTGGGACAAGAACTAGCGACCTTCTGATTACTAGTCCAGTACCTTAACCGCTGAGCTACCACTGCCTGGAGAAGGGTCAGGGCTCTGTGCTCTGTGTTGTCCACTGGAGTTTCTCCACACCTCACTCGTCATCACTCACTCATGTCCACAGTCTAGCTGGAACAGGAAAGGTCCTTCCCCAAACTGTTGCCAATTAAGTGTTTGGGAAATATGCAGATGTAGCTGTAACTGTATTGATAGTACCTGATGTGCTCTCCAGGTCATACAGCACACAGTCCAGTGGACTGAATCCAGATTGGCCATGATGCTTGTGCGAGTCAGACGACAGCTCGCCTTGACGTTCAAGTTCTCCAAAAGGTAAATCCCTCAACCGTCTGAAAACCTGGTGAGCTGCCCTGCTGCCTACTGCCTACCTGATCAGCTGCCTCAGTAGAGTGGGTTCTAATAAGACACGGAACTCATAAGGCAGATTATTTAGACGCTCTACTTAGACGGCACTTCCTCGTTGTTCAGTCAGATTATCACTCAGAATTAAGGCGCCTCAGTAGGAGCATTTTAAGGAATCTAAGAATTTAGACACGCCCTCTTCTCGGGAGTGTAGAATGACGTAAAATGCATCTATGTAGAGAAATCACCAGGTTTTCGGACAGACCCCGGGTTTGTACTTGATGTAAAAACGTGTTTTTTTGGGAACTCCGTATTAATACTGGTAGGAACCCTCCACCCCAGTGTCTCAGTTCTTAGTAGAATGGATTTCATAGATTGGAAAAAAAAACTTTAAGGTTTTGGTCCATGTTTATAATAACTGGTGCAGATTTGTCAGTTGTTGGGACCAGTTGTGTCCTGTTTATGGCCAAAGGTATGTGGACACCCCTCCTAATCACTGAGTTTTGGTGTTTGAGTCACACCCATTGATAAGAGGTGTGTCTGTCTATCTGTCTGTATATCTATCTGTATGTCTGTCTGTCTATCTATCTGTCTGTCTGTCTATCTATCTGTCTGTTTATCTATTTGTTTATTTATCTGTTTGTCTATCTGTCTATCTATCTGTCTGTCTGTCTATCTATCTATCTTTATGTATCTATCTTTATGGCCAGTGATAGCTCAGTGGTTAAGGTACTGGACTAGTAAACAGAAGGTTGCCGGTTCAAGCCCCGCCACCACCAAGTTGCCACTGTTGGGTCCCTGAGCAAGGCCCTTAACCCTCAATTGCTCATCGTATTCCGCTCATTGTGTAAGTCGCTTTGTCTGTGTACCTGCCTGTCTGTCTATCTATCTGACTGACTGTCTATTTATCTATCTGTCTATCTATCTATCTGTCTGTCTATCTATCTTTTTGTCTGTCTATCTATCTATCTATCTATCTATCTATCTATCTATCTATCTATCTATCTATCTATCTATCTATCTATCTATCTATCTATCTATCTATCTATCTATCTATCTATCTATCTATCTATCAACAAGCTCATGGTCGGACATCCACATACTTTTGACCATATAGTATACGAATCAGCTGTAAACGCTGGACGTTGGTTCAGCTGTATAACGAGTGTTTGTTGCTGCAGGGATGCAGAGCTGTCACTGAATCTTCCTTTACCCCGGAACCCATGGGTGAAGAAGTCAGAGGTCGGCATGGTAAAGGTCATGGTGGAGGAGATCCTCATGAAACCTCTTCTGTCACTAAATGCAGGGAGCATCACCGCCGAGCTCTACAGACTCAAGAGGAGATTGATGGACGGTCCTTTCAATCGTGAGTCTCTGGAGTTGATCACATGATTTTATAGCGACACGACGGTAAGACGCATGTGTGTAAATGTGTGTTGCTCTGGGAGGTGGTGCCATATCTACCACAGCTTTCACCAGGATGAAGCTAAAATGAATGAATACATTAGTTTTGATTAACTATGCTTATTTTTTCTTGGTTTCCCTCCCACCAGATCAAGCCTTTCTGGTAGCAGAGACGTTTGTAGTGTCGTTTGATGGACAAGTCTCAGAACTACCGCCTTCCTGCGATCTTGTCTTGGCTGCCGATGTCACCAGAAGCTCGTTTGGCATCATTTTAGAATCAGACAGACGAAAAAAACGTAATTCCCTCGTAGTGCAGCTGCAGAACTCCACTATTACAATACAGCCTAATGAACAGGTACGTTAGAAATATTTAACAGCCTCGAGAAGTCCATGAACAAGAACGGTTATCGGGTGGGAATAATATGTAAATACAGCAAGGAGGACAGCACATTCTATAAATGACTGTGTTAACTGACCAGCACAAGTCGTTTTCCTGAATTTGTATGTACAGTAGTTTGATGATTAGGGGATCTTGAATCACAGTCTCTCACACATGGGAAAAAAAGCCTGACAAAGAATTAGCAATAAGCACCAGGATCTAGCTCTGCTGCCCTAGTCAGAAAGACTGAAAGTGATGAAAATTGGTGTCCTAAAATACAGCAATTAAATAAATAAATATACACTGATCAGCCATAACATTAAAACCACCTCCTTGTTTCTACACTCACTGTCCATTTTATCAGCTCCACTTACCATATAGAAGCACTTTGTAGTTCTACAATTACTGACTGTAGTCCATCTATTTCTCTACATGCTTTGTTAGCCCCTTTCATGCTGTTCTTTAATGGTCAGGACCCCCACAGAGCAGGTATTATTTAGGTGGTGGATCATTCTCAGCACTGCAGTGACACTGACATGGTGGTGGTGTGTTAGTGTGTGTTGTGCTGGTATGAGTGGATCAGACTTTTTAAACACCTCACTGTCACTGCTGGACTGAGAATAATCCACCAACCAAAAATATCCAACCCCCATAGCACCCAACAGGCAGCGTCCTGTGACCACGGATGAGGGTCTAGAAGATGTCCAACTCAAACAGCAGCAATAGATGAGCGATCGTCTCTGACTTTACATCTACAAGGTGGACCAACTAGGTAGGAGTGTCTAATAGAGTGGACAGTGAGTGGACACGGTATTTAAAAACTCCAGCAGTGCTGCTGTGTCTGATCCGCTCATACCAGCACAACACACACTAACACACCACCACCATGTCAGTGTCACTGCAGTGCTGAGAATGATCCACTACCTAAATAATACCTGCTCTGTGGTGGTCCTGTGGGGGTCCTGACCATTGAAGAACAGCATGAAAGGGGGCTAACAAAGCATGCAGAGAAACAGATGGACTACAGTCAGTAATTGTAGACTTACAAAGTGCTTCTATATGGTAAGTGGAGCTGATAAAATGGACAGTGAGTGTAGAAACAAGGAGGTGGTTTTAATGTTATGGCTGATCGGTGTATGTCATCTTAAATAATATTAATTCTTTTGTACCTCAGTATGACAGTAAGCTAGCCATTTTCATATTATTTCCTCTGATGTGTTGCTGGCAGGTGGGGGTGGACTGCGGCAGCGTTATCTTGCCCTTCGGGAATCCTGACGTGATTGTAACAAAGGAGCTGAATCTACTTACAGTGTCCAATAGGAAAGGCTTAACGGTGTCATGTGACGCCAATTTAAGCCTCTGCACTGTAACGCTAGAAGGATGGCTACATGGTGAGCTTTGTTTGGTACTGTATTGATAGACTTTCACTGATCCCATGTCCAGTTTAGGGGGTACAGGGGTACGAGGGCAAAATATCAAGGTGTCCATAAACTTTTTGTAACTTGTCCTTCTCCTCTGCACACAGAGCCCTTACAACAGAGGTGATAATTTCTGTCTCCCCGTCTGAATGTTAAACAAGCCCAACACCTGTATCTGTTTATTCATCTGATTCTTCTGTACTGATTCCAACAGGGATATCCAGAGGAATTCTGGGTACTAATGATAACGAAGCAGGAAATGAGTTCCTTGTTCCTGATGGCTCTCCAGCCCACAGTGTGGATGATTTTACTCCTGAATGGAAGGTAAGATCTTCGAAGTAACATAGTATTTTAATGTGGTCATCTACACCAGCCCACGGCCTCTTGAGTCTCACTAGGTTGGACACAAGTGGCTGTGCCTGAGAGAGGGAGGGACAAATGGGGTATTGCCTCATTGTTGCTGCAACAGTGACACCTGCTGTTTGGTCAAGGCAGAAGCCTAGTGTATATACCTACTGCACCACGTTTAACCTTAAGAGTGTAGAAACTGTACATGGGAAGAACTGAAAACCTGAGTTGGAGTTCTTATCCTCCTGTAGGACAGTGAGGGAAGGTGGTAGGATACGTAATGTATCTTCACCACAGGTATCAGGTATTTACCACGTTGACTGTGTGTGTGTGTGTTCCTGTAGGTGGGTTCTGATTGTGTCATCAAGGAATCTGGAACTTGTAAGAACCGAACCGCAGCGTCTCCATCCTGTTTGCTCTTCTTCTCCTCCAGCACTTCTCCTCTTAGCTCCTGCTTTAGGGTGGTAAGTTGTATTCGGTCAGGTCCAAAAGTCAAGTTCCACTCCTCAGAAATACACTTTTACCTTCATCATTACATCCAACGGGTGTTTAAAATCTATTATATTTAAGCACCTACCTAATTCACGGCCGTGAAATGAGCCTTTTCCTGTGTCATTAAAATGTAAGGTTAGTGTTCAGCGATGTAACATTTTTCATTCGCGTGGCGTTTAAGTGCCTCACGTTTATTGGTTAATCTGAACTATGAGGTGTCCTACCAATCCTACGGCAATTCAGTTAGCAATCGCTTAGTCAAAAAAAAGCAGCTAAAAACACGACTTGGGTAACCGAGTTTGTAAAACTACCAACTAACTTTTTCGTCTTTGAGATCGTAGCTGGATTTTTCTTCCATTTATTCTATCATTCAGTTTATGAATGAAAGACCCTGTCTGAGCTCCATAAAGACCCGGTTCAACCGGTTTGGTGTCGAGCAACTCCAGTGGCCTGAACAGATCCCTGACCCCAACCTTACTAAACCTTTTTGGGATTAATTAGAACAATTGTTGCAAGTCTGGCCTCGACAATTATTACTGCCTGGCTGACACATGCTTTTTACGCTGAACGTGCACACACACACACTCCAACATCTTGTGAATTGCTTTGCAGAAGAGTAACGGCTGTTATACGTGCCAATAATAATAATGGTGGCCAATAATGCCAATGATTTTGGAACAGGATGTCCAAGTTTGCTTGTTTGTTTGTTTAATGGGATTTTATGTTTTACACTTTGGTTACATTCATGACAGGAACGGTGTTACTCATTACACAAGACTCATCAGTTCACAAGTTTATATCAATCACAGTGATGGACAATTGTGTATCTCCAATGTACCTCACTTGCACGTCTTTGGACTGTGAGAGGAAACCGGAGCACCCGGAGGAAACCCACATGGACATGGGGAGAACATGCAAACTCCACACAGAAAGGACCCGGAGCGCTCCGCCTGGGGATCCAACTCAGGACCTTCTTGCTGTGAGGCAACAGTGCTACCCAATGAGCCACCGTGCCGCCCCGATGTCCAAGTAGATTTTGGTTGTTTGTACATATATTTTTGGCCATATCGTGTTTTCATTCTTAGTGGAAGCTTTAATATAAGGAATATATGCACGCCTGCCAGCCAATCAGTAATCAGCATTTTTATGTCCATGGTATCCACTGTATCCACATGGTATCCGTACTTTATTGCTGACCAGATTAAAAGTCTGGAGAAAGGCGCTCAGGTGGGGAGTTTGTGAGTTCAAACCTCAGCTCTGCTACCGGCAGGCTGGGCGCCTACATGAACAATGATTGGCTCATTCGTAGGGTCCTTATATTGGTGCGATTATGACCTCTGCTGGCTTGTAATTGGATATGACAAGACTGGGGAGGAAAACGGGTGGTGTGAGAGTGTGTTGCTAGGGTGTGGGTCACTTATGGGTGCTGGACATGTCTTCTACTCTCCTGTGTTATAATAATGGTTGTTGATCCGTTACCCTCCTTCTCTTTCTCAGGTGGACCCTGACCAGTTCCTCACGGTGTGCAATAGGAGCCGATGTGAAGCTGACGACATTTCCAGAAGCTCTTTGTGCAGCCTGGCACTGGCATACGTTCAACTGTGCCGAAGAAACTACGTTCCCCTGGAGCTACCCATCCAGTGTGGTCAGTATCTTCCACAGTGTTCTGAAGAACCTGCAGTCTTTTGGTTGCAAGAATTGCCAAATTCACATCTAATTCCAAGCCATCAGGATTATGATTGAGTTGGCCCAATCTGCAGGGAAGGTTCTGCCCAAAATTCACTTCCGTTTAACTATAGCAGGAATTGTAGGGTCGGGCACTGTGGCCGATCCTAAAGCACACTTAGAGCTTTCATTTATCCCAAAATGTCTTGGATGGGGTTGGGGTCGAGGCTAAGAGCAGGCAAGTTCTTCTATAAGGAACTACTTCTTTATGGACGTGGCCTTGGAAAGCGCATTTCCCAAGCTGCCACAGCGCCGCAAGCAGCTCAATTCCATCCCGTAGCCCAATTTTACTCCTTCATCAGTCAGCACTGAATGTTTAAGAAGGTAAATTTCTCCCAAGTTGATTGTGAAGCACAGATTCCTACTTGAGACCAAGTTCCGTTGATTAAAATTCGACGCCAACCTTCTTCATTAAGCCATTCCAGCGTAAGCTTAGCCTTGAGCACGGCGATCATAGGCTATAAAAACCTAATCCGCCAAGCTTCAAATAAATAGTTCTTGTCCTGATGTAACCTCCAGAGTCCATATGGAACTCTGTAAAAAGTGTTGCAACCAAGCACAAGTGGTTGCCCAGCCTCCATAACTGAGCTGCTGCACGTAGACATTTGGCTTTACAACTGACCAGGGCAGCTCTGGTGGGCCACAAATCCTTCAAGGCTTTTAAATAGATTTTTAGGGGGTGCTTAGGTTGGTAAACCATGCTAGTCCACCACTGCTGAGATCTGGAGCTTACCAGTTTGAATCTCAGCTCTGCTACCCGTTGTCCAGGTGCCTTCACAGACATAATAGGTTACGTCTCAAGGAGGGCGAGCCAATGAGATTCTTCATCATTGCTGCAATTGTGGCCTCTGCTGGCTGGTTTCGGCACTGCACAGGGGCGGTGAAAAATGAAAATCAATGCGTGACTCTACGTACGCTGTACTGATCCCTGAAAAAAGTTCAGCCTACTGTGTTCAACCAGCGTATGATTCATTTGGGACACATTTGTAGCTCCATGGACTTTAAGTTAAATGTTTAAAAGCTGATGTTTGTGACTGATTACAAATTTGATCATGTTTTTCTTCACAGATTAAAGGTGATGCCATGAAATGCCAACCTGAAGAGGCGTCCGCTGACCTCTGTACTATCAAGTACCACATTTCACTTGTTGGTGCTTTGTCCACATTTTTAAGAAACCATGATTTTTTTTACACAAATGTATTGCTTTTCTTATTGGCTATCGGTGTAACACCCTATACACAATATGCCCAAAAGTATCTGGACACCCCTCCTAATGATTGTATTTAGGTTTTTCAGCCATATATATGGTTAAAAGGTGTATAAAATAATTCTATAAATAAATGCTTTTTAAATCTTCTAAAAAGTAATCTCAGCTCCATAATTAATGGACATGGTTTGAAAATGGAAAGTCTGAAAAGCATAAGGTCAGATGTCTATATACTTTTGTCCATATAGTTTAGTAAAAACGTAAGCATTAGGGCTTTGTTTTCATTTCTTTGTTTCTTTTGGTATTTTGTCATGAGATTTATTCAGTGATCCGCTGTAGAATGAATGAATTCAGTCTGTCATCAATAAAGTTCTTTTTTACCGCAGCGGTAAAACACGCTAGCACACCAGAGCTGACATCTCGAATTCGTGAGTTCGAACCTCAGCTCTGCTACCGGCAAGCTGGGCGCCTACGTGAACAATGATTGGCTTGTTCGTAGGGTGGGTGTGGGAGGGGATTCCTTATAACTGGTGCGATTTAGACCTCCTCTGGGTGGTAATTGGATATGACTAGATGGGGGTATACTTTAGCGTTTTGGTGCAAACGCTAAAGTATACAAAGAACAATGTTAATGTAATGCACACCAGCAAAAAATGCATGTATGCATTTTTCTGGAGTGTAAACTGTTTTGCTTTTTTCTAATTTCTGCATTGTCCCAATTTTGGATATACTCAATTCCCCTGTGCACTCCGCTAACCTCTACTGGTTTCACAATCCCTCACTAGCAACCCCTTCTGAACACTGGTGGATTCTTATAAAAAAGCCTCAGCGGGTCTGGAGGAGCACGCTATTTGCTCTTTATTTCTACACCACTCGTCCCAACACATCAAATTTCCACAGACAGACTTAAAAATCTTGGAGCCTTTCTAGAAAATTGTGTGTTTGTATGTGTCAGTTCATATTAATTGCTATGGCTTTGGGATGGGATGCTCATGACCACAGTCAGGTGTCCACATACTTCTAGCCACCAGAGAACTGGTCTGCCATGAATAAAAGCTGATGAAACATGGAAGACACTGTTCACAGTCAAGCAAGCGCTCTAATCTATCGCCACAGGGTTAGAAGGGAGCCGCTGCTCTGAAATCCGCACCTTAAAGTTAAACGAAACATGCTTGACTGTAAACAGCCAGGAGGAAGCAGTGTGTTACCATATCCAGCCTTTCCGTTCTTAGACAGGGCTAATTCTTTCATTCTTCAAGCTTTTCTTCTTAAGGAAGGTCCAACATCCAACTGCAGAATATTCACAGAACACCTGAGAGCGTTCCGAGAAGATAAGAAAGCTGTTCTGGGTGCAAACGGTTCCGTGTCCTGCTTATCAGTAGCTCATTAGAATGTATAAATATTATTTTTATAAATAATATACGTTTCTTGCTTTTGTCCACCTTCTGTATCTCCCACCACTTTCATATTGGCTTTGGACACGTCTGACTATGCAAGTTCCCTAAACCGCTCCTCAAAGAACAGCGTATTCCTTTTTCTTTTGAAGACGCATCAAGGAACCTATTTTTAAGATTTCGAAATTATTTATGGCAACACAAAAAAGAACACGAGGCACAGCTGCTTATTATTATCAGCCAGAGCATCTAATCCAAGTGAGCAACGTGTTGTTTTTATTTCTGCCCCTAAAGTCCAAATATCCAAGTACACGAAACTATAATTATATCGTTATTTATGACAAATGATACAAAACATGCTCGATAAGGCATTATGTAACGTACTGATGGGTGACAGATTAAAGGAAAAGCCAAAAGCGTGTTTTATGCTTGGCGTTGGTTCTACAACATTTTGGAACGCCAACTAAACTTCTATAATTTACTAATAGTACATCGATCAATTATATAACATAAATACGCTTCCAACCTTGTGGCAACGATTTTGAAAACCTCTTTACTTTTCCAGCATGACTGCACCCCTGCACACAAAACAACATCCATAATGACACGGACTAACCAGTCTGGCGTGGAGGAGCTTAATGAAGGGACTCCAGTGGAGGTTTGGGAATGAATTGGAACGTCAGTTGAAGGACAGACCGTCTCATCCAGCCTTGTTGGGCTTGAAATTGGCACAGACGCCGTCCAAGAGGTTTTGGAAAGACTAATCGAAGGAGTGAAGTCTGTTAAAGCCGTAAAGGGGGCACCTTCATTGGCATTACTTTGGTTTTAGGATTAGATGTCCAACAAACTCATGGTCACAAACTTTTGGCCACATGGTATTTTATTTTGGATAAGTTCAAGCTAAAAGCTTGATGAAACTTGGGTATCTCTGTCCACAGTCAAACAGGTTTTGAAAGTAAAAAGCTTTGACCGGTGCCAATCAATGCTGTGCTTGTGGCTTCTTTTGGCATGGAAACCTTGCAATTGAGGGTTAAGGGACTTGCTCAAGGGCCCAACATCAGCAACCTGGCAGTGGTGGGGCTTTCTTCTGGTGGCTTTTACATTAGATCTGACCAACGTAGATGCATTATGTGGTCAAAAGTATGTGGACACATGATCATGAGCTTCAAAACAATGGGTGATGAAACGGTCCCTCTCCTCCCTCCTTCAGGAAGGCTTTCCACACGATTTAGAAGAGTGTCTGTTGGGATGTGTGTCCATTTTGTCCAAAAAGCTTTTGGAACTCAATCCTTCGGACTGGTTGCCACATACTTTTGGCTATACTGAGGATCTTTGTTTGTTTTCGGATTTCTGATGCCCAGCCGTGAGCACATCGGCAACATGAAAGAAAAACGTTCTTCATTTAAACCAGGATTATGGAAGCCCAGCTTCAGGTTCCACAGCAGACCTGGTGGTGAAGTGCTGCTATCCAGGGAAAGTTCTTCATTCACCTCCACCATCAAAGCTTCTCGTAATCCCTCAGCCAGACCTGGAGTTATGCAGACAGCGTTACATAAGATGCGCTCTCACAGATGCTCTGTAGCCCTAAAGTGACCTTCTTACAAAGCGCTGTCGCCTCACAGCAAGAAGAACCTGGGTTTGATTCTCCAGCCTTTGTGGAGTCTGCATGTTCTCCTAGATACAGATACAGATCAGATTTGTGCCAACAATTCCTATAGTTATTTATTTTATTAGGATTTTACTGTCATGTTTTACACACGTTGATTACACTCATGACAGAAACAGTAGTTACTAATTACACAAGTTATTAATGTCACACAGTCATGGACAATTTTGTATCTCGAATTCACCTCACTTGCACGTCTTTGGACTGTGGGAGGAAACCCACACAGATGCCGGGAGAACATGCAAACTCCATACAGAAAGGACCCGGACCGCCCCACCTGGGAATCCAACCCAGGGCCTTCTTGCTGTGAGGCGACAGTGCTACCCAACAATTCCTGTAGAGAGCATCTGGTGGAAATCATTAGTAACAATAAAATACCAAACACTTTTACAGAACCAGGTGCACCCTATGGTGCAAACGCTATTTTCTGGTGACATTTAATATTTCAGGATATTACCCTTATTAAATGAATCACCTCTTAATTTATATTAACTAATGGAACTACAAGGTGCATGTCAATGTTCAAGAACATTGGTACTGGTACCGGTCCGTGGGTCATGTATTACCAGGCCGCACAGAAAAAATAAATGATTTGAGGTCGCTACATAAGCAATGAAAACACTACTTTTTTACGGGTGTTATTGTCTCCAATCACCCCTAGGTGGAAGCAGCGTTTTATATATATATATATATATATACTGTATATACGTATATATCTTATATGAAACAGGCCCGTAGTGCAAAAAAGGTTGGAGACCGCTGTTCTAGTACATCCCTCAACGATGTGAGACCTGCTAGAACATTCATGGTAGGATTAAAGCTGCTCTAGAGGAAACAGTGCTCGAGAAAAATGATAATAATTATAATTATAATAATTACTTGTACATAACTGACACCTTGTGGAAGCTTTATGTTACATCTTGTAAATCACAGTGGGACCAAATTGTACAGAGAGAGTACGATGCATTGTTTGACTTTAGCAGGTCTCTAGCTTTTATGGATGGCTGTGCAAACGTCTGACACCTGACCTAACCTAGACTCCGGCATTAAGAGTTCCCTAAAAGAACAAGATATTCAAGCCCTTCAAACTTGCTGCTGTTTTTTTTTTTTTTTTTACTATGAACAAGATTTACATCACAAAAAATAACTCACGTCCTCTACAGCACATCTGCTCGTTATTATCAGACAACGTAACCAATCCAAGTCAGCAGGGACCGGAGTGCAAAAGTCCAAGTCCGCTGGCAGGAACTATAATTACGTCGTCATTTGTCAAAAGCAATAGATAAACATAACTAATAATACATTCGGTAACATGCACAGATGGGTGACAGATTAAAGGAAAAGCAAACACGTTTTAGGAAGTAGCTGGACGACCGTTGACCATCGCAGACAGGTGATCCTAGCGTAACAAGGGGGTGAAAAATACATAAAGCATGGTGTGTTCCTCTGTGTAAGGTAATGGCCAGCGGCTTTACGTGTCTCTGAGGAGGCGGGTGCTAGTCTGGATCATGTTCCAAACACATCAGTCAGGGGCAGAAACAGCTGCAGAAATTATTTTAGTCCCAAGACGGTGATGAAATATCTTTCTTTTGGAACATCTTTATTATGGAACATTTAGAACATGCTTTATTATTTGTAGGATCGAGTTTGAACAGTATTTTTGTTGTGTGTCCAACATTGTGTGTCTCACAGTTGCACATTTCCAACAGCCAATACAAACAGACAGAATTGGCTGATAAATCAGGGTGGACAAAGAAAGCAATACCCTGAATTTTTCAGTTCTGTGTGCAGAAGGGAGGATGCGGAGCGTATTTACGAGGTGTTAATAGTAACATAGCCGTGCTCATAACATCTCCGAATTGAACACGTTAACTCTTTTTCGAGCAGCGTCCGAGCCTCCAGCACTGACAGACAGTGTTGAATAGCCGACAGTGACAGAAGGAGCAAGGTTCGCAGCACGGTATATGTGCCGAGCAGTTCTCCATCAGACGGGCGCAGCGCCGCACCGGCCCCGGGGCAACTCCGGCTGGCTCCGGTTTGGGCTTCTGAGACACAGAAAGGAAAAAACAAATCAGCAGATCTAGGCCAGAAAACAAGAAAACAGCATTATTGGGTCATTATGTCGGACCGTGCCAGACGATCGGGTCGGATCTGACATGTATGTAGAAATAATGAACTGATAGTGAAATAACGAGGCCCTACAGGACTCCAGAATACAGTGCTTTAGATACACAACCTACTCAGAGGGTTACAGCACGGACACACGGGACGGTTTGTTGCTTCCCAGAACGTGCTCTAGAATGATCAGAACTTGTGAAGTTGTGAAAACAGATCCACCTAAATGAAGCACGTCTGTAATACAGTTTTTTTTTTTTTTTTTTTAAAAGGGTCACTCTGCCATCTGGGCGGCGACATGAACAACAATTGGCTGTTGTTCATACAAAATGTAAATTTAGAATGAATGTACAGTGGACCCCTGACTTACGAATTTAATTGGTTCCGAAGGGCTGTTCTTAAGTCAAAATGTTCGTTAGTTAAACCTATTTTTCCCATAAGAAATAATGTAAATAGAATTAATCCGTGCCAGACCTCCCAAACCCCCCCTTATCTAACCTCTCTAATGTCTTAAATGCTCTTTTTTGTTATAAATACAAGTTTATTTTCCCTTAAGTCTTAAATTATAGAATAGACATTCCTGTAATAAACAATAATAAACAACAATACACAGTAGCACTGTACATAAACACACATCACATTTCAGTACAGTACGTGTGCTGTATCATACACCATAATACATTTCCTTCTTTTTATATAAAATTTATCTACCAGAAACAACAACTCTCATATTTCTCTATTATTTCCTTCTTTATTTTAATAGTGTTGTATTTTGTAGGTGTAATTGCACAAAAGAAAGAATACTTTCCTCAGCGAATTCCTTCTTCTCTCTCACTCACTGTCTCCTCTGTCTGATACACAGTGACACCTACTGGCAGGAGTAATTATACAACAATAAATGAAATAGATTTTTTCATTTTCTCATCACTACGCTTTCTCTGCACCTTATTTAGGGCCATTTTAATACTGAATTTTACAAAATATAAAGAAAACACCGAAGAGAGACGGTCGGAGTTAACTTGTTCGTGACGTCACGTATTTCACAAATTTAAGTTCATAATCCGAAATTTGTTTGTATGTTAAGTTGAAAAAGATGGTTCGTAACCTGAAATGTTCGTATGGTAAACCATTCATAACCCAAGGGTCCACTGTATATAACACCACATATTAGCTAAGCGCTTATTAAACGCTTTGTTTTTATACTTTTAAAGACAACTCCATATGAATGTTGATAGTTTTGGAATCGGATGTCCAACAAGCTCAAAATATGGTCAAGCTCAGATATGGTGTACATGCTAAAAGCGAGCAGTGTTGTGAAATGACATACCGGTTGGTGGAGTTGATGTTGGGACAGGTATCGCGTCCTGGAGAAAAGCCCCTTCGAGTTCTCCTGATTCTTGGTTCCTGGTGGAGATATATCAAATCAATGTAGTTTTTCTCATAGACGCTACACTTACATTGTAAGACCATTTTAATGCACTACATATAGTGCTGTGAAAAAGTATTTGTCCCCTCAAAACTTAACATCCACATGGATGGCAGGACCCAAAGTTTCCCAGCAGAACGTCGGCCAAAGCATCACACACTGCCTCCGCCGGCTTGCCTTCCTCCCACAGTGCATCTTGGTGCCATGTGATCCCCAGGTAAGCGACGCACACACAATCCTGGCCATCCACGCGATGTAAAAGAAAACGTGATTCATCAGACCAGGCCACCTTCTTCCATTGCTCCGTAGTCCAGTTCCGATGCTCACATGCCCATTGTTGCCGCTTTCGATGGTGGACAGGGGTCAGCATGGGCACCCTGACTGGTCTGCGGCTATGCAGCCTCATACGTTACAAACTGTGATGCTCTGTGTATTCTGACACCTTTCTATCAGAACCAGCATGAACTTCTTCAGCTATTTGAGCTACAGTAGCTCGTCTGTTGGATCAGACCACACGGGTCAGCCTTCGCTCCTCACGTGCATCAATGAGCCTTGGTCACCCATGACCCTGTCGCCGGTTTACCACTGTTCCTTCCTTGGACTACTTTTGATAGATACTGACCGCTGCAGACCGGGAACACCCCACAAGAGCTGCAGTTTTGGAGATGCTCTGACCCAGTCGTCTAGCCATCACAATTTGGTCCTCGTCAAACTATATAAGTGTATACAATAAATATACACACGTGTTTACTAAGAATATATCTAATTAAATTAAATATAACAATAGTTTTAACATATTTTAGTGTAAAATTACTCTAATTAACAACTATAACAGCTATAGTAATGTTTTTCTATTTAGCCTGGAGTTTTAATGACACTAAAATCTTGCAGATTATTTGTAATAGGTTCCTTTTGAAGATTGTTGAAAAAAAATAGGAAAAAGAAAAGAACATATTAAAAAAATTAACTATCCAACAAAAATATACTGTGATATTAAGATGATTATAGGAATGTTCAACCCAGAATGGATAAATTCCTACATAAAACCACCAAACAGATTAAATTTGCAGGGCAGGAACAAACATAAACCAGAAGCATCCGTGTCTGTTTTAGTTCAGGAACACCAGCTCCATATGGAAGCGAACTGCACCCCTAATTCCCTGCAACGTTTACAAAACAAGCCAAGCACGTAATAATTTGTGGTCTGACAGTTTATCCCGTCTAATTCAGTACAAGGTCAAGAATTCTGGCTCTAATCCCCTTTCTGGTAAGAAACCCAGGTGCCTGGGGATATTTTAAAATGATATTGTACTCAAGATCGAATTCCTCCCCAAAAATATAGAGAGAGAGAGGGAGAGAGAGAGAGAGAGAGAGAGAGAGAGAGAGAGAGAGCGAGAGAGAGAGAGAGAGAGAGAGAGAGGAAAACAACAAGGCGTGTTTGGCTCGGTCTGTCCGGTTGCGGCTGCGCTGGAGCATCTGATTGTTTTAGGACATGACAGACCGCAGTAACACCACATTACAAGCGTAACACCCCATAAAAGTCAGAACACTCCCCACATGTGTAGCTGCGGTTCAAGTCGAAAGTCCACACTCGCTACATCTAGGTCACGGCAGCCGTGAGATCTTTATCATTTCTGCGGCTCTTCGTTTCTCTGTGACTGAATGAGTGGAACGTACAGTGTGTTCAAATCTGCTCAATGAAAACACTACATGGACAAAAGTATCTGGACACCCTTTCTAATTACTGAATTCATGTGTTTATAACAGGTATAATAAATCAACATATAAAGGAAACTTTATGCTTCCAACTTTGCAGCAACAGTTTAGGGAAGGCTCTTTCCTCTCCCAGCATGACTGCGCCCCAGTACACAAATCAGAATGTTAAGAAACTCCAGTGACCCTCACAGTCCCACTGAACAGCTCTGGAATGAACCAGAACATCAACTGAGACTTTCTTGACCAACATCAGTGTCCAGTCCAGGTCCCTTAATGATCTATACAAACAAAAGCTGTATGTTCGTATCTATAAAGCGCCTGGAACAACTGTCTCTTTGCCAAATGGGCTTTTTTGTATAGAAGGGAGGTAAGGGTCAGCTCACTGTTACCTCCTAAATGGGCTTTTTTGTAAAGCTTGCTTGACTGTGGACAGCCTGCTTGATCGCGGTTCGAGGATTACGTGCAACCATCCACACAAAAGTCTGCTGACAGTCTGGCTTGGTAAAGCATCAACTGTTCCATGTGCTTTGTAGCTACATACATATTTTATCCAGTAGATCTGGGGACCTTTAGTTGCTCGTGATGTGCTTCCTATCTATTTTCGTTTTAATGCTTTTGGCTTAGTTAAATGGGTGCAATCAAACAAGCTTTATTTATATGGGCACAGAGAAGTAATCTTCTGACAATAGATCTCCAGTTTCCTCACCTAATCCAGTAGAAAAGTAAAACATTTTGTTTTCTTGAAGAATACTCCAGCGTCCCACCAAAAACACTCAGGATTCAGAGCATTCCACTCTGACTTCTCTGTGCCCATATAAATAAGCCTAGTGTGACTGCACTAATTCAAATGTACAATGAAAAGTGCACAATGCTTGTGCTTAGAGAAACTTTGAGTACATGAAAAGACAGACCACCCAAAACTGGTCTGCCATGTATTAGGAATGCTGGAACACAGATGAGAGTGTCCACAGTCAAGCAAGCTTTACATTATTTAGTCACAGAAAAAAGAAAAGCACTAACGGTCAACTTATGTGTAGGGAAACTGTGACTACATGGTCAGATGAACCACCAGAAACAGTTCTGCTATAAATAAGAATTACCAGAACACAGGTGAGTGTCCACAGTCAAGCAAGCTTTACATTATTTAATCAAAAAGAACAGATAAACATCAACGCTCAACTTTTGCTTAGAGAAATTTAAACTACATGGTCAGAAGAACCACCAAAGAACCCAGGTGAACACAGGCGTCCACAGTCAAGCAAGCTTTACATTATTCATTTGCAAGGAACAGAAAAACATAAACGTGCACCTTTTGCTTAGAGAAACTTTGACTACATGGTCTGAAGAACCACCAGAAACAGGTCTGCTATAAATTACAACTGTGGAACACAGGTGAGAGTGTTTACAGTCAAGCAAGCTTTAAATTATTTAGTCAAAGAAAATGAAAAGAAAAACACTAACGGTCACTGTGTGCTTAGAGAAATTTAAACTACGTGGTCAGATAAACCACCAGAAACAGGACTGCTATAAATAAGAATTACTGGAACACAGGTGAGGGTGTTCACAGTCAAGCAAGCTTTAAATTATCTAGTCGCAAAAAAACAATACACTCAAACGCTCACCTTTTGTTTCGAGAAATTTTAAGTACATGGTCTTAAGAACCATCCAAAACAGTTCTACCATTAATTAGAACTGTGGAACCTAGGTGAGAGTGTCCACAGTCAAGCAAGCTTTGAATAATTTGGTCAAAAAGAAAAGAAAAACACTAACGGTCAGCTTATGCAGAGAACCTTTGACTACATGGTCAGATGAATCACCAAAGAACGCAGGTGAACACAGGCGTCCACAGTCAAGCAAGCTTTAAATTATTTAATCACAAAAAAGACCAGCTGCAGAATTTATTAAAATCCATTTTTATTTACTGGTAATAAATAACTGCTTGAGAAAACCAGATGTGTTCCCAGATGTTTAATGCAATACTGATTGTTGCATATACAATATATAAAAGTTTGCATCTATTTAACAATGTGTGTATGATAAATTAGTGAAGGTGATCAGAACATTGTTTATTATCATTTGTAGTTCTCAAAAGTATGAGCACAATCTTACCTGGAGGCTCAGATGAGCCCTGATGTCCAGCGTCACTTACGTGCTTCTGGCGCAAATCTGCTGCAGCCTGAATCAGTGCAAAGCAAAACCACCCGCAGAGCACGTACTTCCCAAACATGATGGATGTTGAAAAATGTGCACTTAAATAAGAACAGACTGCATGATAACTCTGCAAAATCAACAGTTTTATATGCCATGGTTGACTCACGCCCACCTCTACGTACATCTCACTACAGCCAGGAGTTCATTACGCTTCACTTCACACATTCGACTCCACCGAGAAGTGAACTGAACTATGCGAGTTGAAATTCGTTTGATTCACTGCTCAGAGTCAAATGGAATATGATTGCCTTCAGAGTCATTTTGCTGAATCGATTCGGAATCTCTTTCTCTATCCCCATGCTTATTCTCGGTCTCATTGACTGGGCTTCACGAGTCACTTTTCTGAATCGATTCTTTCTATATATGTATGACTAAAATGAACTACGCGAGTCATGATCAGTTTGATTCACTGCTCGACTCGCTTTTATTTTAGTGGATTGAAGTCATTGACATGATCAAAATGTCAACAGGGCCAAAATTGTTCTATCTAATCTATAATAATCTAATCAAAAAAGACCAAGTGATGAGCGAACCATGTTTACATCATTAAGACAAAATTTATAGTCAGGTTGGGTTACATAAATCAATTTCTGTCATCAAGGGGCAATTACAACGGTGTTGTTTTTATTATTTGAAAAAGCTGTGTAGAGCCAGAGCCCAAAAATACAACTGTTTTATTTATTTACTATTTATTTAGCCATGTTTTACACACTTTGGTTACATTCATGACAGAAACGGTTGTTACTCATTACACACGATTCATCAGTTCACAAGTTTACTGTCAAACACGGTCATGGACAATTTTGTATCACCAATTCACCTCACATTCATGCTTGTGGACTGTAGGAGAAAACCCACACAGACATGGGGAGAACATGCAAACTCCACACAGAAACAGTTACAGATACAGTGATGTCACTGGTCTAGTTTTCTCTGGCTTTTTCTTGCTACTGGTTTAAGGAAAACTAACTAACTAATTTTTTTTCCCCATAATTTGGGTGGCACGGTGGCTAAGTGGGTAGCACTGTCGCCTCACAGCAAGAAGGTCCTGGGTTCGATCCCCAGGTGGTCCTTTCTATGTGGAGTTTGCGTGTTCTCCCCGTGTCTGTGTGGGTCCCCTCAGGGAGTTTCCTCCCACAGTCCAAAGACGTGCAAGTGAGGTGAATTAGAGATGCTAAATTGTCCATGACTGTGTTTGACATTAAACTTGAACTGATGAATCTTGTGTAACGAGTTACCAACATTTCTGTCATGAATGTAACCAAAGTGTAAAACATGATGTTAAAATCTTAATAAATACATTTCCCATAATTCTGGAAATAGACTTCTGATATAATAAATAAAATAGTTTTAGATTTGCATTTGTTTGAAGGCACCATTAGAATCTTATAGAGACATGTGCTGCCAACAAGGTGACATCTTTTACCAGGAGGCACAAGGTTATTTCAGCAAGGCATTGGCTCTGAACATTCTCACTTGTGGTAAAACTATGAGGAATTGTCAGTGAGGTCACGGCTGGCCAGTCAAACGCTCTTTGTCTTCAGTTCTGAATGTTCAGCAATGTTCAGGTCCTGAAGATTCGTTCTACAGCTGTAAAGATGAAAGCAATTTTTCCTTCACTTCACAAATCTGACAACTTGATCTTATGAAATCTGTGCCATGTGACCGTAACAGGAATTGTGCTTTGCTTACATTTGTTTGTTCGGTATGATGAGATGTCCTGGAGGGATTCACAGCCGCACAAGCCTGGGAGAAATTAGCACGAGCCTTGTGTATCATGGATTGCGCATGATTAATGATCAATGCACAGTTACATTACTCATTAAAAATAAGTAACCGACAGTTAAATGACTATTTTATTAAGTTAATTGAGCAAAAAGTCATAAAATGTTATGATAACAATTTAATTGAGTTCATGGAACCCAAATGAACATTTTCTTTCCCAAAATCAAAGTTGATTGAGCTTTAACATCCAAATTTGGGCCATAAGGGGGAAGAAAAACTCCCAGCACGCCTTGCATCTTACAGTTTACATCTACAGCATGTGTTTGACGCTTTTATTATTATTTTAAGTCTTACAAGTGTGAGCAAATGAGCGTTAAGGACCTTTCTCAAGGGCTCACAGTGGCTACCTGGCAGCGGTGGGGCTTTAACCAGCGCTTTTCTGATTGCTAGTCTAATATATTAACCCCTGAGCCATCACTGCCTGTTTTTGGACTGGGAGGAAACCGGAGGTCTCGGAGGAAACCCCACGCAGACACGGGGAGAACATGCAAACTCCGCACAGAAAGACCCAGACCGCCCACTTGGGGATCGATATTACAAATTATATATCACTTAATATCAGATCAGTATTGACGATCTGCCAGCCATTAGACAACTGATGTCAATATTTTCAGAAATTAAAAAGGGTCCTCGAAATGGTCTGCACTCAGGTACACTTCTAAACGTGCTGTGGGTTGATTCATGGATCGAGGATTAAAATGCCATTCACTGTGCATGTCTGCGTTCCATCATGAATGAGCAATTAAATTTTAATGCCACTGATCTTCCTTCAATAAGTCATAATAATAAGTCTAATCTCCAGCCAGCTACAGAAAACAGCTACAGCTGCCCAACCACCTAATTGCAGTGCCACATGTTGTAGATCTTTCGATCTCCTGAACTCACTGCAGGAACACAAAATATTTCATACGGAACGGCGCTAACGCAAGTTCAAAACCTTGTTTTCTGAATGTGTTGATTTGTACAAAATGTACCAGGGTCCTGTTCTTCCATTCCAACGAGAGGCCAGGCTTCTCTTCGTAAGCTGGATCCGCAGACTGGTGCTTCTGATGACGTTCAGTGAAGTGTCTGTTTTTAGATCAGATTAGATTCAACTTCATTGTCATTGTGCAAAGTACAAGAACAGAGCCAATGAAATGCAGTAGCATCTTACCTGGGGAACACATGGAACCAGGATGCATTTTGGGAAGAAGGCAAGCCAGCGGAGGCAGTGTGATGCTTTGGGCGATGTTCTACTGGGAAACCTTGGGTCCTGCCATCCATGTGGACGTTACTTTGACACGTACCACCTACCTAAGCATTGTTGCAGACCGTGTTCACCCTTTCATGGAGAGGTTATTCCGTGATGGTTGTGGCCTCTTTCAGCAGGATGATGCGCCCTGCCACAAAGCAAAAATGCTTCAGGAACGGTTTGAGGAGCACAACACCCAGTTTGAGGTGTTGACTTGGCCTCCAAATTCCCCAGATCTCAATCCAATCGAGCATCTGTGGGACGTGCTGGACAAACAACTCCGATCCATGGAGGCCCCACCTCACAACTTACAGGAATTAAAGGATGTGCTGCTGACATCGTGGTGCCAGATTTCACAACACACCTTCAGGGGTCTAGTGAAGTCCATGCCTCGATGGGCCAGGGCTGTTTTGGCAGCAAAAGGGGGATCAACAGAATATTAGGAAGGTGGCCATAATGTAATGCCTAGTCGGTGTATAATACAGTTGAAGTGCAGAAGTGAACAGATAATGCTGATTGTACAGTGTATAGACTAGTATATAATTATAGAGTGATAAAAGGTGAATCAAAGTGGCTAGATGAATGGGTAATGAATGAGAATAAATAAAGTAGAGTATATAAGTATAGCAGATATACATAGTGCAATAGCACCGGTTAGCAATAGTGCAATACAAAACACTACGCCACGATCCAAGAAAATTCCCAAAAGGCTTAGGTTAATGCTCTAGGACTCCACCGACCACAGAAAGTGCCTTTAGTATTTTGAAATAGAGAAGACTAAAAACACCAAACATGTCAAATGTTGTCTTTAAGGAGCTATTTTTTAGTCATGCTGGAAGAGGAAAGAGCCTTCCCCAAACTTTTTTCACAAGTGCCAAGCACATGATCACTTCCAGTCTGGATTCCTGGTGTGGTCCGCTCGCGTATTCCACTGAGAATAATACAATGTGTGAATGATTCGGTAGCACAATAATCTACGTGGCGCTTAGGTGGTTTAGCGATCTATTATGCTAGCGCACCACTGCTGAGGTCCGGGTTCGAATTTTAGAGGGGCCAATAGACATGTCCGGTCTGCATGGGCAGAAAGTTCTCTGGATTCTATAAACCTTTTCACAATATTATGTAATAATGTAGTAACTTGTAAAGACTGAGCCTTTGGTGGATCTCTCTTTTTATGGCCAGTGACAAAATCATCACCTGTTACCAGTTCACCAGTTGAAAACAGCACCTTAATTAACTTTTTACTCGTTTTGCCCTTGTCCCAATTTTGTGTGTATGTGTTTGTGCGGCACCCACCCACACATAGTCTGATTGCCCCCCTGCAGATACAATGGGCAACTAGTATTTGCTGCAGGCACTGCCAATTATGCCCACCAGATGGCGCACAGCCGAGTTTCGAACCGAGGAGTTCAGAATCTCGGCACTGGTGTGCTAGCTGAAAATCTCACTGCGCCACCTGGGCGCCTAGATTGATTTATTTTTGTATATAAGGAGACATTTATTGTTAATGTCATGGCTGGGGTGGCACGGTGGCTCACAGCAACAAGGTCCTGGGTTTGATCCCCTGGTGAAGCGATCCGGGTCCTTTCTGTTTGGAGTTTGCATTATTCTCCCCGTGTCTGTGTGGGTTTCCTCCGGGAGCTCCCGTCATGAATGTAAACAAAGTGTGTAAAACATGACGTTAAAATCCTAATAAATAAATAATGTCATGGCTGCAGCGGTTTCAAACAAAGCTAAGCTTAAGGGACATGTGGACCACTGTGTTGCATCACCCTTCCCCTAAACATAGTAAAAGGAAATGTTTTGGGTAATCAGGAAACCAGTAGTAGTTGTGAAAGTATTTTTCTTCTCCAGCAGAGAAGAAAAAACTTTCATTTGGATTAAAACTGTGTTGCAATACAAAACAGCTCGTGTAGTTCCATTACTTTTTAGTTTTTCCAGGCTACCTGACCAAAACATTAGGGTTTATGGATTGACTGTTCTAATTGCCCCTGGGTTTGAATAAGAAAGTGAATAAGTGCATTGCTCCATGTTCCTAAATAGGCTCTGGATCCAGTGTGACCAAGATTAAACGATTGCTGTCCATTGAAAGGCAGAACAGTGGAACAGCACTTTGAAATGAGTGTGTACATGTGTGTTTCCTCAAGGTTCTCTGGTTACCTCTCAGGCTGATGTCTTTAGATCTGGTGCCATCTTCAGGACGATGTGTGTAACATCAAATCTACCAACTCCAACCTAGATTTTAAAATCTGCAGTAATCACTCATGTCAAATACTATTGTCAGGACTTTCACAACGTTTTAATGTCCCACACCAGGGTCATACACAAAATGACCTATGAAAAGACCATGAGTAGTCATGATGGAGTCAAATCCATGACAGTCTGCTGTGACAATTTTAAAGTTTGATATAATTTTTTTTTTTAATTATCTATTCTTTTCCCACTTTTTCCCCCCAATTTTTATACCTGTTCTAGTCGTGTCCAATTACCATGATTGTGTCCTCTATACTGATTCGACCCTTTTTGCCGCTGACTGAGGACGCCACTCAACTGACTTGTGCCCCCTCCGGCACGCAATCAGTACAGCCTGCATTTTTCACCTGCACGAGCCGAGTTCATACACCGAGAGGGTCACCCCCCCCCAATGTTATTCCTCAGCCCTGTGCAGGCGCCATCAGTCAACCAGCAGGGGCCGCAGTCGCACCAGTTATGAGGACCTATGCTCCGACTCTACCCCTAAGCCCCTGAACAACAGCCAAACGTTGTTCATACTGCCGCCCAACCCAGTCGGAAAGGCAGAGCTGAGTTTCAATACGATGCATCTAGAAACCCAACTCTGGTGAACTAGTGTACTTTACCGCTGCGCCACCTGAGCGGCCCTGATATGAATTAGGTAAAGTATAATAAAATACTCGCAGCTTAGCAATGAAGAGGAAAAAGGGTTTTTATACAAAATAAGCAGCAAAAAAACGGAAAGACAAAAACAAAAAGAGAAAAAAAAAATTACATTAATATTATTCAATTCAGCTCTAAAAAACAAGGTAAAATCAATGTCTTCATGTATTGATAGTACTCAAAAGTCGATGAGGTGGAAAAAAGAAAATTTTATAATAAAAGAAAGAATAAAGAAAAGAAAGAAAGAAGGAATAAAAGAAAGAATAAAAGAAGGAAAGAAAGAAAGTAGAAAAGAAAGAATAAAAGAAAGAAAGAATAAAAGAAAGAATAAAAAAAGAAAGAAAGAAGAAAAGAAAGAAGAAAAGAATAAAAGAAAGAATAAAAGAAAGAAAGACAGAAGAAAAGAAAGAAGAAAAAAAAGAAAGAAGAAAGGAAAGAAAGAAGTAAAGAAAGAAAGAAAGAAAGGAAGGAAGAAAGGAAAGAAAGAAATAAAGAAAGAAAGAATAAGAGAAAGAAAGAAAGAAAGAAAGAAAGAAAGAATAAAAGAAAGAATAAAAGAAAGAATAAAAGAAAGAATAAAAGAAAAAAAGAAAGAAAAAGAAAAGAAAGAAAGAAGAACAGAAAGAACGACAGAAAGAAAGAATAAAAGAAAGAATAAAAGAAAGAAAGAAAGAAAGAAGAAAAGAAAGAAAGAAAGAAAGAAAGAAAGAAAGAAAGAATAAAAGAAAGAAAGAAAAATAAAAGAAAGAAAGAAAGAAGAACAGAAAGAACGACAGAAAGAAAGAATAAAAGAAAGAATAAAAGAAAGAAAGAAAGAAAGAAAGAAGAAAAGAATAAAAGAAAGAATAAAAGAATGAAAGAAAGAAAGAAAGAAGAAAAAAAAGAAAGAAGAAAGGAAAGAAAGAAGTAAAGAAAGAAAGAAAGAAAGAAAGAAAGAAGAAAAGAAAGAAGAAAAGAAAGAAGAAAAGAAAGAAGAAAAGAATAAAAGAAAGAAAGAAAGAAAGAATAAAAGAAAGAAGAAAAAAAAGAAAGAAGAAAGGAAAGAAAGAAGTAAAGAAAGAAAGAAAGAAAGGAAGGAAGGAAGAAAGGAAAGAAAGAAATAATAAAGGAAAAAAGAAAGAAAGAAAGAACAACAGAAAGAAAGAATAAAAGAAAGAAAGAAAGAATTAAAGAAAGAATAAAAGATAGAAAGAAAGAAAAATAAAAGAAAGAAAGAAAGAATAAAAGAAAGAAAGAATAAAAGAAAGAATAAAAGAAAGAAAGAATAAAAGAAAGAATAAAAGAAAGAAAGAATAAAAGAAAGAAAAAAGAAAGAAAGAAAGAAAAATAAAAGAAAGAAAGAAAGAAAGAAGAACAGAAAGAACGACAGAAAGAAAGAATAAAAGAAAGAAAGAAAGAAAGAAGAAAAGAAAGACAGAATAAAAGAAAGAAAGAAAAATAAAAGAAAGAAAGAAGAACAGAAAGAAGAACAGAAAGAAAGAAAGAAAGAAAGAAAGAAAGAAAGAAAGAAAGAAAGAAAGAAAGAAAGAAAGAAAGAATAAAGGAAAGAAAAAAGAAAAGAAAAAAAGAAAAAAGAAAAGAAACTAAGGAGAGAAGGAAAGAAGAAAGAAGAAAAGAAAGAAAGAAAGAATAAAGGAAAGAAAAAAGAATAAAGGAAATGAACGAAGGGAAGAAAGAATAAATAATGCAAAGGAAAAAAGAAAGAATTAATCCAGTTTTTTATCAGTGGACACTTTTTAATCACAGGACGCTGGTGGCTTTATATATTTATTCTTCTGCTCGCGTTGGCTCTAATGTGCCTAAAAATCCCACCAACACTGCTGCACCTGATGTCGTTAGCATGTCAGTGTCCCTGCAGTGCTGAGAATGCCAGCTGTAGGGACTTCCCTATAACACACGGGGACCCCGGGCCCTCTAGCGGAACTGTTCCACGCATACATGCGCAGTAGTGCTTGTGAACTGTGACGCATCCATTCACAAAGAAACCGCGAGTGGGGGGGGGGGGCTATGAGGGGGGGCCGGCTGCACAGTGCAGCTGCTTTCCGTTGCGGACACACCCACACCCACACCCACACCCACACCCACGGTCCGTTGCTCGGTTTCGCTCCACGCCCAGGTTCACGTCACAGCCACAGACGTCACGTGCTCCCGCTTTGGCTCGGTTTGGGGGGGGGGGGGCGTGGCCTGCACTTCCACCGGCTGTACCGCACTCACGCACAATGAAACAACGAGGAGGTACCGAGCCGCACCACGTTGTTTTTTAGGACACGAGAACTGCTACGATTCTGCTTTTAATCTCTAATTCGAGTTCAGATCCGACTCGTATGGCTTTAGATTAAGGATCGCTCGTGGAACGACTTAACGAGTCGTTTTTCTCCCCCCAGCACAACTCGTTCCACGCTCGGGACTCCGCCAGCACGTTGTCGGGCTTTGTTGTTTCCGACTCGCACCCGAGACACGATGGCGATGTTCGTGGATCCAGATTACCTCGCCGCGGAGTGTCTGGTGTCCATCTCCAGCGGGCCGGTTCTGCACCGGGTGGCCGCCCGGGCCCTGAGCCCCGGAGACGCGGACGGATCGAGCGAGGACCGGGAGGTGCGGGAGACTCTCCGGATGGAGGAGGGCGCGGTGGCGGACACGCACGCCGCTTTCCGGCCCATGTCGGCCCACTCGGAGAGCAGCAGCAGCAGCTCGTCGTCGTCCAGCTCGTGCGGAGAGAGCGGCTACGGCACGCTGTGCGAGTCGGCCACCGCGACCCCGACCATGACCCCGGCCGGTACACCGGTTCCCGGACAGTCCGGCCGCAATGCCCTCCAGCAGACCTGGGCGGAGGGAGGAGGGGCCCCGCGCTCCCCCACCAAGCGCCACCCGTGTACCTTCCACGGCTGCGACCGGGTGTACGGAAAATCCTCTCACCTGAAAGCGCACATCCGCACCCACACAGGTGAGGTTATTATTACTATTAATTATTATTACTGTAATTACTATTATTATTATCATTATTGTTATTATTATTACTATCATTATTATAATGACTGTTATTATTATTACTATAATTATTATTATTATCATTACTGTTATTAGGGATGCATCGATACCATTTTTTCCCAACCGAGTACGAGTACAAGTACATGTATTTTAGTACTCACCGATACCGATACCTATTTAGAATGATGCAATCTGGAGCATTATGGAATAGTGTAGTTTTTAGTGTAAAATAGTGCAGTGGAACAGTTGCTTGGGTTGCCATCACTAATTGTAAAAAAAACAAAAACACCGCACAGACATCATTGAGAAAGCTTCTGACAAGCTAACGTTAACGTTCATTAATAAACGCACGTAATTAACGCTGTGCACATCATACATGCGATGCGATTCTGCTGATTAAAATATTTACTTTAAAAGGATAATACAGTCCGATCCCATCTGAGCCGATTCTATCAGCACATACTGTACATTCATGGTTCACCTCGGTAAATCGTAAACGACTCTGAGTCGGCTCCCGCTCTGTGGTAATAACCAGTATAATTAAGCCTGAGCTTTATAATGTAAGCGAGTCACACAGAATGTTCTGTAGTAGTTGGTGTTTATTTACAACCGCATCATTCATTATAACAGTAAACACGGAGAGATGACTGAGAAAAGATGAGTCGACTCCTGAATCACTTGTATCGACACTGTGAACAGAGTATTGAACACAAACACGTCCTATAACAGCGGTCGCTGCTTTTGTAACCGGTTATCTTCGCTGTTAGCTCTATTTTAAGGTTTTTTTTTTTTTTGTCAAACGGAACTAAATAACATTAAACGTGCGTGTGAGCGTGGGTGAGAATAATTCAATCTGTCTCCCGTGGGTGAAAAATGAATTGCTTTAGTTTTAGAAGTAAAAAAATCTCACAGCAACGTGCACTAGGCACAAGGTATCGGATGTTTAGTATCGGAGCCTCGTTTGCGAGTACGAGTTAATGAGCGCGGTATCGGGCTAATACCCGATACTAGTGTCGGTACTCATGCATCTCTAATTATTACTGTTATTATCATTATTACTATAGTTACTATTATTATTATAATTACTATTATTATTATTATCATTACTGTTATTACTGTTATTATCATTATTGCTATAATTACTGTTATTATTATAATTACTATTATTATTATAATTACTATTATATTATTATTATTATTATTACTATCATTATTATAATTACTATTATTATTTTATTATTATTACTACTATATTATTATAATTACTGTTATTATTATTATGTGTTATCTTCTGTTCATTTTTACTTTGGTTTGTGGCTTGTGAATTTTTAACTTTTATTGTTCATTATGTTAAAAGAGTTCTTAATTATTCATTTTTATGTTTTTGTATAGTTTTAACAATTTAGCTAGGTGTGTTTGTGGGTGTGTGTTGGGAGGGTGGTCTGGTAAAGATGAATACATGAATGTTTTCTGATTACCTATAAATAAAAGTTACTGTATATTTAAATATAAAAAATATTTTTGTTTATGGTTAATAAAGGTTGTTGCTTTTAATAAATACTTTTTTGTTTTGTTTTAAATATTTGGGTCGTTTTGAGTTCTATATACATAATTAATTAATTTGTCTTAATTATAGTTTAAATTTTAGTTTTAAAACATTATTTTACTAATTACCCAAATTAAAATTAATTTTAGGCATAGGCATTATCATTCAGGGACATTAATAATTAGGGATGTAACACAAAGTTGCCAAGTAGGGGATTTTCCAGTCAAATTATTTATGTAAGGATATTTTTGTTATTTGTATTATTCATTTATTAATATAATGTTGGATTTGTTTTAAAATTTCATTTCAGTTTTTTTACACAATAAGCATTATTTGGCATAGTTTGTACCTACCTCAGAAATAAAAGGGCATTCATTGTTTAGATCGCATCGTGAACCCAGTATCGTGAATCGTATCGCATCATGGGTGGAATGTATCGTTACATCCCTATTAAGAATTAATTGGGTGAAAGTCCTGCTGTGCTGTACCAGTAAAGCATGGTTAAATTATTCCTAGTGGTAAAAGTAAATGTACATAATTAAAATTTATTTTTAAATTTATTTTATCTGTACTTTTAGTTTTAAGACAGATGCACCATTGTTGCGTAACATTTACATTTACATTTACATTTTCAGCAGACGCTTTTATCCAAAGCGACTTACACAATGAGCAGAACACGATGAGCAATTGAGGGTTAAGGGCCTTGCTCAGGGACCCAACAGTGGCAACTTGGTGGTGGCGGGGCTTGAACCGGCAACCTTCTGTTTACTAGTCCAGTACCTTAACCACTGAGCTATCACTGGCCCCCATCACTGGTACTGCAACGCATCATCAAAACTAAACATAAAGAAGCTGAAATTTAAAGCTGAAACTCTACATTTTACAAGTTAAAGTTTACTTTTACATCATTTGTTTACCATTTTCCCCCTTTTTATTACCCAATCCAGTCGTGGTCAACTGAAGCTTGTCTCTCTGTCGTTGCTACCTCCACCCCCACCCCGACTGGGGAGGGCAGAGGCTGTTTTGCACACCCTCAGATCTGCGATCAGGTGGCAATATCGTGTGCTGAGAGCCACACACTGCCATCTGTGATCAGTCGCTGCCCGTGCGGGTGCCTCGACTGGTCAGCAGAGGTCGTAATTGCCCCAGCAACAAGGAACCCGGTTTTAGCCGTTGTCCCGCCCCCCCTACAGACACACTTTATCTTGGCTATATTAAACAATATAATGGGTTTTGGAATATCAGGCTGTTTATACTGGTTTTTTGGCATGTCAAACCCAATATGAGATGTTTTTTTTTTTTGCTGTTTCTAACCCGATGTTGTGCTTTTCAGTATGTTTAACTCTATAGCTGGATTTTTTCAGTTTTCAGTACATCATACACCTTTTATTTTTGTTTGATCCACCCCTTTGTTGCTTTCCTCTTTAGATTCTGAAAATATAACATAGCCCGAATTATAAAGACAAGATACAATAAGGAGACAGAAACAAAATCTTGCCATAAAATTACACGTACATGTTAAAAGTGGCAATAAAATCCAAATAAATAAATAAAATCCTCTCTAGATTTAACCCGAATAGATTTGACCCGTTGTGTGTTCCAGGTGAGCGGCCATTCCCATGCACCTGGGCCAACTGCGAGAAGAAGTTTGCCCGCTCGGACGAGCTGGCGCGCCACCTGCGCACCCACACGGGCGAGAAGCGATTCCAGTGCCCGCTGTGCGTCAAGCGCTTCATGCGCAGCGACCACCTGATCAAACACGCCCGCCGTCACCCCGACTTCCACCCGTCCATGATCGGCCGCCGAGGGCACGCCGTCAGTCCGGGGTCATCGGTCAGCGAGTCGGTGCAATAAAACGGTCCGGATCGGGACGACCACTTCTCACATCTCGATTCTAATCAACCTCATCGGCTGAAATGGTTCGGAGGAAGGTTCGTCCTTCCCGCAACCCGGCTCTAGACTTCAACTTCAACACATTCCTACAGGTGCAATCGGTCATGATTGACGGGTATAAACGAATCAGTCGCAACTTAACCTCGCAGTTAATTCATCTTCAGGTCAACAGCTCTCTAGCCATAAGCACAACAAGCTACTTCTTCCAAACAGTGAAGCTATTTCAAGCAACCATCAATGCATCAGAATCCTATAAATCCTCACCTGAATTCATTCAGTTGTCTCAGAAATTCTTTAGTTTATACTGAACACAGATATAACGGGTAACATTGTCTACAGTCAAGCGAGCTTTACATCACCACGGGCTTAGAGGTTCTTTTTTGTGGCTTCCTCTAAGCCTGTAGTTGGTGCAGGTCATTTACGTTGTTAATGGAACTTAAGAATGGTGGTATTGATATTAATATTAATATTGAAATTGAAATTCATGATAAAATGCATTTGATTCTGTGTAGCCTCTGAATTTAGGGGGACTCTAATTTAGATTTTCATTCTGCCTCGAAAATCAACCTATAATTTAGTCGTAAGTTATTGGTTTTACTTCCAGTTTCATTTTTTTAATTATATTACACGTCTATTTTTTCTAGTTGGATCACTGACGTCCCATCGTGTTCCTAGGTTCTTATGTTATCCTCAAAATATTTGCGTATGGCTCGTCTATGTGTGTGTACATATATCTAAGCCTAAGGCTTCTAGTAGAGACATTATATAGGGGTGTATAGACCTTCTTTTGCTCTAATTGAATAGGCTAGTGCTGCTTGCTCGCGTGTGTGTAAGTGTTTGTACGTCTTTTATGTGTATGTACAGGTGGGTGACAAATTAAAGGGGGAAAACAAGAGACTTTGTCTGGTAGAACCACCAGCAAGTCTTTGGAACTGGACTGAAGGCTGTTCAACTGGGTTGGGATCTGACGGCTGTAATGGCCATAGCATACACCGATCAGCTATAACATTAAAACCACCTCCTTGTTTCTACACTCACTGTCCATGTTATCAGCTCCACTTACCATATAGAAGCACTTTTTAGTTCTACAATTACTGACTGTAGCGCTGCTAGAGCTTTTAAATACCGTGTCCACTCACTGTCCACTCTATTAGACACTCCTACCTAGTTGGTCCACCTTGTAGATGTAAAGTCAGAGACGATCGCTCATCTATTGCTGCTGTTTGAGTCGGTCATCTTCTAGACCTTCATCAGTGGTCACAGGACGCTGCCCACAGGGCACTGTTGGCTGGATATTTTTGGTTGGTGGACTGTTCTCAGTCCAGCACTGAGAGTTAGGTGTCTGATCCACTCATACCAGCACAACACACATTAACACACCACCACCATGTCAGTGTCACTGTAGTGCTGAGTGATCCACCACCCAAATAATACCTGCTCTGTGGTGGTCCTGACCATTGAAGAACAGCATGAAAGGGGGCTAACAAAGCATGCAGATAAACAGATGGACTACAGTCAGTAATTGTAGAACTACAAAGTGCTTCTATATGGTAAGTGGAGCAGATAAAATGGACAGTGAGTGTAGAAACAAGGAGGTGGTTTTAATGTTATGGCTGATTGGTGTATGATTTCCATATTCCCTTTATGCCCTGTGATTAGTGACGTTCTTGAGGTCAGTTCAGTCAATTACTGTAAAGACAAGTGGACCCAAGCCATGCCGGTCAATTGTACTCCATCTTTACTCCTTATAAATCCAAGCGTTTGAGCTACCTTGAAAACCAGCCAGTTAAACAGTCTTTCTGACCAGACCGCTTCCATTTGTGCCCAATATTGACCCCCTTTTTGAAGTCTCCTTTTTCTCTTTTGTTCTTTTTTTAATTTTGATTTAAATTGAATATGAACCAGATCTGCTGAGCGTCTGCATCTGAACAGATGAAGTTTCTCCTCTCATTTATTAACGTTTATACTTTCATTTCTCCTCCGCCTTTACAAGTAGAGCGGAGAGAACCGGACTCTCACTCTTCTCAGAGAACGGCGGGACACATCAGGAATCTCAGAAAGCCTTAACCTCTGTCTGAAATCGTTTTTGCACCATTGTTTACAGTCACACTGTTTCTGCAGGTAATTTATGCCACAAGGTGGGCGACTAAAGAAAATACACATATGCAATATTGCACTTTTCTTGTAGGTCTCGAAGATGACGGCGGCGGCGTTTGTCTACTTGCAACACTGTAGTTTAAACAAAAGAAACACTGTGGAATGGGAGCGAGACCGTACTGGGATGCACCTTTTTCCAAGTGCTTGAGAAATAGAGGAATTCAGAAAAAAACATGCTTTTTGTACTTGCAGATTGTCTGTGGACTAATTTCAGGTTTGCCTTCGTAACGAACATTAATCCCTTACTGTGTACCATCCAGAAGAACGATATGACTTGATATTATTTCTGATTCAGTCTCTGATCTGTTTGTATTTGCTAACACTTTGTTGAATTCGCACACAACACGACACAATGCAATACGAGGACGGTGTGTCGGGTAGCTGCTGGCAGTTATCCGTCATCACCAGGTCAACTTAATGTCATTTTTCTCATTTATCGCTGGGTGTCTTAGGACCCGAAAACATCCCCGTGTTATGTCTACGTTCTGTTCTGTAATGCGTCATGACCCTGGATTTCTTGTGCTGCCCTTGGCTAATGTTCCTCATTAGCAGATTAACACATTTGGCCACAGTGGCCTTAAAGTTTGTCTTGTCGTTCGATTTCAACTTTAAAATACAATTTTTGTCAAAACGATGGATGTCCCTTCTCTTCATTTCATTTTCCTTTTCACGTGTGATTGGTACACAGGTAGCACTTTCACACTATTGTGTGTCTAGAAAGCACCAAAACGAGTTAAATTCTTAGCTATCCAAGCAAATAAGTCTGCACTGGGCCAGTGGTTCAAGTCGAACGTTTTCATGTACTTGTACAGCCATGAATATGATGGCAGATTAGGGCCACTGAAAAAGATATTTATAAGTTTTGATTTCGAGATTAAAGTCGAAATGATTTTGAGGCTAAAGTCGAAATGGTTTTGAGGCTAAATTCGAAATGATTATGAGGCTAAAGTCGAAGTGATTATGAGAATAAAGTCGAAGTGATTATGAGGCTAAAGTCGAAGTGATTATATAGAATAAAGTCGAAGTGATTATATAGAATGAAGTCGAAGTGATTATGAGAATAAAGTCGAAATGATTATATAGAATAAAGTCGAAATGATTATATAGAATAAAGTCGAAATGATTATATAGAATGAAGTCGAAGTGATTATGAGAATAAAGTCGAAATGATTATATAGAATAAAGTCGAAATGATTATATAGAATAAAGTCGAAGTGATTATGAGGCTAAAGTCGAAGTGATTATATAGAATAAAGTCGAAGTGATTATATAGAATAAAGTCGAAATGATTATATAGAATAAAGTCGAAGTGATTATGAGGCTAAAGTCGAAGTGATTATATAGAATAAAGTCGAAGTGATTATGAGGCTAAAGTCGAAGTGATTATATAGAATAAAGTCGAAATGATTATGAGGCTAAAGTCGAAGTGATTATATAGAATAAAGTCGAAATGATTATGAGAATAAAGTCGAAGTGATTATGAGAATAAAGTCGAAATGATTATGAGAATAAAGTCGAAATGATTATGAGAATAAAGTCGAAGTGATTATGAGGCTAAAGTCGAAATGATTATATAGAATAAAGTCGAAGTGATTATATAGAATAAAGTCGAAATGATTATGAGAATAAAGTCGAAGTGATTATGAGGCTAAAGTCGAAATGATTATATAGAATAAAGTCGAAGTGATTATATAGAATAAAGTCGAAGTGATTATATAGAATAAAGTCGAAATGATTATGAGAATAAAGTCGAAGTGATTATGAGGCTAAAGTCGAAGTGATTATATAGAATAAAGTCGAAGTGATTATGAGGCTAAAGTCGAAGTGATTATGAGGCTAAAGTCGAAGTGATTATATAGAATAAAGTCGAAGTGATTATATAGAATAAAGTCGAAGTGATTATGAGAATAAAGTCGAAGTGATTATGAGGCTAAAGTCGAAGTGATTATATAGAATAAAGTCGAAGTGATTATATAGAATAAAGTCGAAATGATTATATAGAATAAAGTCGAAGTGATTATGAGAATAAAGTCGAAGTGATTATGAGGCTAAAGTCGAAGTGATTATATAGAATAAAGTCGAAGTGATTATATAGAATAAAGTCGAAGTGATTATATAGAATAAAGTCGAAATGATTATATAGAATAAAGTCGAAGTGATTATGAGAATAAAGTCGAAGTGATTATGAGGCTAAAGTCGAAGTGATTATATAGAATAAAGTTGAAGTGATTATATAGAATAAAGTCGAAGTGATTATATAGAATAAAGTCGAAATGATTATGAGGCTAAAGTCGAAGTGATTATGAGAATAAAGTCGAAATGAATATGAGGCTAAAGTCGAAGTGATTATATAGAATAAAGTCGAAATGATTATGAGGCTAAAGTCGAAGTGATTATATAGAATAAAGTCGAAATGATTATGAGGCTAAAGTCGAAATGATTGAGGCTAAAGTCGAAATGATTATGAGGCTAAAGTCGAAGTGATTATGAGAATAAAGTCGAAGTGATTATGAGGCTAAAGTCGAAGTGATTATATAGAATAAAGTCGAAGTGATTATGAGAATAAAGTCGAAGTGATTATGAGAATAAAGTTGAAGTGATTATGAGGCTAAAGTCGAAATGATTATGAGGCTAAAGTCGAAGTGATTATGAGAATAAAGTCGAAGTGATTATGAGGCTAAAGTCGAAGTGATTATATAGAATAAAGTCGAAGTGATTATGAGAATAAAGTCGAAGTGATTATGAGAATAAAGTCGAAATGATTATATAGAATAAAGTCGAAATGATTATATAGAATAAAGTCGAAGTGATTATGAGAATAAAGTCGAAGTGATTATATAGAATAAAGTCGAAGTGATTATATAGAATAAAGTCGAAATGATTATGAGAATAAAGTCGAAATGATTATATAGAATAAAGTCGAAATGATTATGAGAATAAAGGGCAGTGATAGCTCAGTGGGTAAGGTACTGGACTAGTAAACAGAAGGTTGCCGGTTCAAGCCCCGCCACCACCTAGTTGCCACTGTTGGGTCCCTGAGCAAGGCCCTTAACCCTCAATTGCTTATCGTGTTCCGCTCATTCTGTAAGTCACTTTGGATTAAAGCGTCTGCTAAATGCTGAAAATGTAAAGTATAAAGTCAAAATATTATAGCCAGAGAGTGAGCAGCCGTCCTAGGCTTGTCAGTTCAGAGAAGCACGGATCTCAGTACCTGGATTATCTTCCAACGTTACTGTGGTTATATACTGTATAACCCCCGATTATTTTTGGGTGGTTGTTTGTATTATACGCCTCTATCTACATGACATGATGACTAAACCCGTCAATGCAACCATTTATAGCGATACCATACAGCTTTAGTTTATCGTACGAGTCCGTAAAGGGGTTGGGGCCTCGGTTGAAGCACTGGTGACGACACAGACGTCGAGCGCACTGGTGGTGGGTGTTCATCTAAATAAACACAGTTTACACAGATCCAGGATTTCTTTATTTGTGAAACCGATACGAAAGTATACATTTTAACACGAGGAGCTCGCTATAGCCATAATATTTCCACTTTATTCTCGAAATCAGAACTTAAAAAATATGTTTTTTGTAAAAGTGGCCCTAATACGCCATCGTACATGCCAGTCCTGGGATTTCAATGACTTTTCTGTAATGGTTCCAAGAAAACCTTCCAAAAACATTCATTCTGCAACTTCATATTAATTTAGTTGTGTAGAACATTATTATTTAACTTTGTGACATGGCTTCCTAAATTATAAGGAACTGTGCAGGGTTTTTAAGCAGTATGTAAATAGTTTTTTATTGTTACCAATTTTGCTGGGTAAAATTCATTATTTAAAAAATCTACAGGCTTCAACAAACACAAGATTTACAAAAGTCATAAAATAACTCAGAATTACTACATAGACCCGAGCGGTGGTCCACACTCACATCACATGGATTCTTTTACTAGTTTTTCATACTTGGTAATCAAACGTTTCCTGATACACTTGCTGGTTTAGAGTTCATCTTTGCTGGACGTGGGACCTGCGTCTCCGCGGTTTTTATTAGCATGCTGGCGGTCCCAGTCAGTGTTTACTCTTTCGTCGTCCCAGATAGTGGACGTCTCGGTGTCGCTGATGTAGCCCGGTTCTCCTGTATAGTGGGTCGGGTTGAGGAGGAGAGGTTCCACCGAGAACGCCAGCAGGTTCCTGGACGCAAAGTTAGCCAGGTACTCATCACTGGAGTAGGAGAGAGAGTTATCTGGGTAAAAAGGACATTGGACATTGTGGACATTGCTTCTAGTTACCAAGTTTAGGTGTTTCAGCCACAGTTATTGGGTATAAAATGAATCCCATAAAATGTGGTTTGTCAGGTTTAGTGTGGGGGCTTTTCTGTGGTCCTCAACCCCAGTGAACATCTTTGGGATGAATTGGAACCTCGATTGCGAGACAGGCCTTGTTTAACATCTGTGCCTGACCTCACAAAATAATATAGTTGTAAAGATGATCATAGTCTGGTGTCCACATACTTTTGGCAATACGGTGTATCTCAAAATCTTTAATGCAGCCAATCAACTAGAGCCAATCCACTTACTGCTTGCACCAACAATAGAAGTACACAATGTGGACACACAAGCATCATATCTCTATATTTTGGAATATGACTGTGAGGATTATCTTTCATTCAGCCACAGAAATAATGCTGGATATTACAGCCTGTCTAATAGCTTGAGTTCCAATTATTCCATCCTCCACCATATTTCACAGCTGGCACTCGGTATCTGGAAGTACTTGGCTCTTTTGCATTTCTAAACCCAGACTGTTAGCACTGAGCGTGGCTGAAACACCTAAACTCAGTAATTAGTCGCAGTGACCATATTTATAAGGAAGATCTACTGAAATGTGAACCTACTCCGGGTGCTTGTTGAACATCACAGGCAGGAACTCGTCTACTGGCAGCATTTTGCTTAGAGGCTCAGCGTCCAGGAGTTTCCTGGCACCCTGAAGTGACAGGGCGTATCCCAGAGTCCAGTAGGAGTAGTCCGGGTTTACCAGGTTCTTTACCCCCTTCACCCAGCGTTCGGGCTTCTTCACCTGCAGCCTCTTGCGGCCCACATATCTAAAAAAAAAAAAAGATATATGTACTGTATATACATACACCGATCAGCCATAACATTAAAACCACCTCCTTGTTTGTAGTTCTACAATTACTGACTGTAGTCCATCTGTTTCTCTGCATGCTTTGTTAGCCCCCTTTCACCCTGTTCATCAATGGTCAGGACTCTCACACCACAGAGCAGGTATTATTTAGGTGGTGGATCATTCTCAGCTCTGCAGTGACACTGACATGGTGGTGGTGTGTTAGTGTGTGTTTTGCTGGTATGAGTGGATCAGAAACAGCAGCGCTGCTGGAGTTTTTAAACACTTCACTGTCACTGCTGAACTGAGAATAGTCCACCAACCAAATATATCCAGCCGGCAGCGTCCAGTGACCACTGATGAAGGTCTAGAAGATGAGCAACTCAAACAGCAGCAATAGATGAGCGATCGTCTCTGACTTTACATCTACAAGGTGGACCAACTAGGTAAGAGTGGACAGTGAGTGGACACGGTATTTAAAAACTCCAGCAGCGCCGCTGTGTCTGATCCACTCATACCAGCACACTAACACACCACCACCATGTCAGTGCAGTGCTGAGAATGATCCACCACATAAATAATACCTGCTCTGTGGTGGTCCTGTGGGGGTCCTGACCATTGAAGAACAGGGTGAAAGCAGGTAAAAAAAAGTATGCAGAAAAACAGATGGACTACAGTCAGTAATTGTAGAGCTACAAAGTGCTTCTATATGGTAAGTGGAGCTGATATCATACCCAACCTACATCAGGTCCCAGTCGAGCTGCGTTCGCCGAACATCCTCCATGATTGTCTTCAGGCGGCTCTTGTAGTTCACTTCGAAGCGGATGTCGTCCTCCAGCACCAGGACCTGCTGCTGCTCCCGTTCCACCACCTGAGGGAGACAATTAGTCAGGAATGTCCAGGTACGATCACTGACTGTTGGACATTCATTTAAGGATTTTACTCCCTGCCCCCATTTACCCACCTCCCCTTTTGTGTGGGAACAATACTAGAACACCACCAGTGCCAAGAGCTATTAGTAAAATAGTGGATTGTTCCACAGCAGGTGGGTTCTGCACAGCACCAGGGATCTCGGTTTAAACCCCTTTTGTTTACTGTCTGGGAGTTTGCTCTACCCATTCTGGGCGGCACGGTGACTCAGTGGGTAGCACTGTCGCCTCACAGCAAGATTCCCAGGTGGAGCGGTCCGGGTCCTTTCTGTGTGGAGTTTGCATGTTCTCCAGTGTCTGAATAGGTTTCCTCCAGGAGCTCTGGGTTCCTCCCACAGTCCAAAGACAAGCAAGTGAGATGAGCTGGAGACACAAAACTGTCCAAGACTTGAACTGATGAATCTTGTGTAAGCAGTAGCTACCTGTCCTGTCATGAATGTAACCAAAATGTGTGTAGTCACTCTCCTGGGTACTCCAGTTTTCTTTCACCTCCCAAGATATGCATGCTGAAAGTGGATTGGCTGATCAGTATGTTAGATTAGGCGTTAATAAGAGTCACGACAGCTAATTATTCTTCTTATTGCAGTACAGACGGTGCAGTTACGTATTATGCAGCACACAGGATGTGGTTGGAGTCGCAGCCCGGCAAGCCCTCGTAAACGCGTCCACTTGAGTAAATTCAGATAACTGTGACGTTTGTTCCTTATTCTTTTAAGAGAAGTGAGCAATGCAGTATGAAATGAAATGTTTTTTTTTTTTGTAGGATAGAAAGTACAGACTACGCTGTAGAATTTATAGAAATCTCTGTACAGGGTTAAATTAATTATTTAATGAATTAATGTATTAATAAATAAATAAAATAAATAAAATACTTAAATAACTTAATTAAATAAATAAATTAAATGAATAAACTAAATAAATAAATTAAATAAATACATACATTAATTAGATAAATAAATAAATAAATAAATAAAATAAATTAATTAAATAAATAAATTAATTAAATACATAAATTAATTAGATAAATAAATAAATTAAATAAATAAATTAAATAAATAAATTAATTAAATACATAAATTAATTAGATAAATAAATAAATTAAATAAATAAATAAAATAAATAAATAACAAAGATACAACACCAAAGCAGAATGAAATAATCTCAGAACAGAACTCAATCAAACAACTAGTCTAATTCTAAAACATATGCTTACAAGACTTGGATTGAATTGCTGCTCAGGTGGCGCAAAACACGCCAGCACACCAGAGCTGACATTTCGAACTCGTTGGTTCGAAATTCATCTCTGCCATCCGGCTGGACTGGGTGACTACATAAACAACGATTGGCTTGTTGTTCATACAGGGTGGGAGCTGGATAGGGACCTCATAACTGATGCAATTACGACCTCTGCTGGCTGAGTGATATAATGCGTTGAATAATGCGTTGGTCAGGGTGTGGCTCTCCGTACACAAAGCTGATCTGCATATGAACATGCCTCGTGGAGGTGAAAAGATGCAGTCGGCTACTGCACACGTGTTGGAAAGGGCAGATGTCAGTCTCGCTCATCTCAATCAGCAGTGGGGATCAGCATCAGTAGAGAGAGAGGTTGCGGCTTCTCCGGATTTAAAAGTGCATCCCCAAACATTTAATTTTGTTTAATTTAATTATATGATGCCACCCGACCTCGCCAGACTCCCATTTCAGAATCTGACCGCATTAGTACGAATCTCCTGCTGCTCCTACCTGAGTCCAAATATTATAATGACTGAGGAAGCAGCCGATCTCCCCTCTCGTGAGAGCCCGGCCGGAGTACGGGTCACGGTAACCCGGCAGCATCTCGATCCCTAAAGTCCGGAGCTGTGATGAGTTCAGAGCCCTGAGACACACAGACAGATAGAGAGATTTTCAAAAAATACGCCAACATATGATGGACAGTCCGGAGGACCGGTAGTGACCTCGTACGATCTCGTACTTGCCGTCCACCGCCTCGGTTACCGTGACGTCAATACCCAAAACCTCCATGGTGCGCAGCATACGCTCCCTACGGTCCGCACGCCGCTTCAGATTAATCACAAAGATCTGCCAGAAAAACAGAACACTGGTTGAATGATTGAATATTTAATAAGTCACTCTATGGCCAAAAGTGTGTGGACACCCCATTTCAGCCACAGGTGCATAAAATGAATTCTATTAGATGAACGAGCAGTTTGGGGAAGTCCCTGTGCTGTCCCATCAAAGAGTCCAATAGTGGAACTCCACTGGCCTGCGCATAGCCCTGACCTCAAGCCCATTAAGCATCTTTGGAACGAATTGGTATACCGTTTGCATGCCAAGCTGTCTTGTCAAATGCACCAACATCTTGTGGACAGCCTGTTATAGCTGCAAAGAAGAAGGATGAATCTATTAAAGCCCATGGTTTTGAAACAGGATGGCCAAGTGTCCACATACTTTTGGTCACATATGGTTTAAACTCTCTGAGCAAAAACCGGTTGTTCTTTGTACTGGCTGAAGACGTTTGGTCTGCTGAGATGGTCATTAATTTATGGACAGTGGTTCTGTAGACACGTGTGATACACCGATCAGGCATAACATTATGACCACCTTCCTAATATTGTGTTGGTCCCCCTTTTGCTGCCATACGCAACAAACAGTGATGCACTGTGTATTCTGACACCTTTCTATCAGAACCAGCATGAACTTCTTCAGCAGTTTGAGCTACAGCAGCTCGTCTGTTGGATCAGACCACACGGGCATCAGTGAGCCTTGGCCGCCTGTCGCCGATTTACCACTGTTCCCTCCTCGACCCCCTTTGATAGATACTGACCACTGCAGACCAGGAACACCCCACAAGAGCTGCAGTTTTGGAGATGCTCTGACCCAGTCGTCATTTTTCCTGCTTCTAACATCAACTTTGAGGATAAAATGTTCACTTGCTGCTTAATATATCCCCCCACTAACAGGTGCCGTGATGAAGAGATAATCAGTGTTATTCACTTCACCTTTCAGTGGTCATAATGTTATGCCTCGTGGGTGTATAAATGACCTGTGAGGAGATGTGATACTCACCTCATCGAAAGCCATTCTGTCCTTGTTTTTGGGTGGGATGTGCAGATAGCGTGAAGGCTCCAAGGTGAAATCCACTATGGATAATAAATATTTATCAGTGATTGTTTTTATTAGTAAAGAATAAGCACTTGGTCGAACCTGTTATCCAGTGGGACTCAGAACTGGTACAGGAAACTATGGATTCAGAGGCGCCCAGGTGGTGCAGCGGGATATTTCACGAGCACACCAGCACTGGGATTCTGAACTCCTTAGTGACACCCCATAGTGAGCACTATTAACAGTGCAGAAATTGCAGCAGGCTTAAATGGGGCGGGGTCGTCGATACTGTATAAGGAACCTGGTTAGTAGCCCAAGGCGTCTGTACAGAAGTGAATGAACGCAGAGATCAGTGAGTGACTCTCCACGAGTGAGACTGGCCTCACATGCAAATCCACCCAAGTACAGGGGAACAAGAAGGGGTTGATGGACAGGTGTCGGAGGGGGCATGTCAGGCAAATATACCCTCAAATATAAATAGAAAAAAACTATGGATTAAGTTTCTTGCTCAAGGGTCCAAAAGTGCCACCTTGAGAGTGGCAGGGCTTGAACTCTAAACTGATGAGCCACCACTGGCCTTCATGGCTTATACTGGTTCCAGTACACCACATTCCCAAAACTATGCAGCAGTTTGGCTATTTCAGACACGCCTTTGGCTAAAAGGTACATCAAATCTGTCATCGATCCACCACAGAACCTGCAGTTCTCAACCTTTGGCCCTTGGGCCCTTTGCAGCCTGGGACACATGAAGGTCTGGGATGCACTTGTCCATTATTTCCATACGTTACTGCATGTGTGTGGCCTGTGAGATCAGATTTTGTTTACTGTTTTAGCCCACTGTGGCTCATTTGACAACATGTTTGGGAGGGCACTTGGGTGGTGCATTACTAAGACATGAGTTCGAATCTCAGCGGTACCACCAGCCTGGTCACTTAACAGACACAACTGGCCGTGTCTGATGGAGGAAAGGTCGGATGTGGATTCCCAGCCTCACCATGGTAACAGAGACAACAGAGAGCATAGCGTGATCCTCCACACATGCTAAAGCTCTCCGTGAGCAGCAGTCGCCGGACTGGTTAAGAGAACTGGATATATCCAAATTAGGATGCAATAGGAAGCATTGCTCGGTTACCGATGTGGAATGTGTATCTGGATCATGTGACTCACACATGGCCTCCGTTAGTGTGTGGGTGAAGCTCTCGGCCTCGTCCTCCAGGGTCTGCTGCGTCCGTACCGGTACGGGTAAATACCCATAATGCTCTCTGTTACTCACAAACATCTGCACCCCTGCAGGGAAGTGAACAAAACACCACATGACCAAAAGTATACGGACACTCAGTGGAAATATTGAGATGTTTTAGCCACACACGCTGTAAATAAATAACATGCTTTCAACTTTGTGGCAACAGTTTAGGGAATGGGCACAAATTCCCACAGTCTCCAGTATCCCGTGGAAAGCCCTCCCAGAGAAGCGAAGACCTTTAAAGCCATATTTGCATGACAAGATTAAAACATGTCATTGTTCAAAACTAGATTTAGTCATGCCCAATTCCCCACGCAGAAACAATACTTCCTAAATTCATACGCCGCTCATTCCAGCATCCTGGCCAAACAGTAGGTGTCGCTGTTGCCCAGTGCACCAAATTGATAAAATGAGTTCTAGATTTGGCCAAATTTCAAATGTGCCAATCCACCTTCTGCATGCTTTTGGAAGGTGGCAGAGAAACCCATCCAGACTTATAAAGAAGATCCCAAACTCCTTACAGACAGTGAGCAGAGGCAAGGACCCTAAACCCACATGTGTGCAGAACCCACTCTACCAGCTGTGCCACCCAGGAACTATTGAATACAATTTGAAGTAGACTGAGACATTTTAAACTGGTTTTAATGGTTCTGCCGTGCACAGCTCACCTGCTTGTCTTGCAGAGAAGGAGAAGGCCAGGATGTCATCCAGGACCCACGGGTACATCTTGTGGAGCGGGTAGAAGCTGAGGGCACGGCTGGTGCTCCGTCGTAAATCTAACAGCATGGTGGAGTGAATCATGGGCACTGCGTGGCACCCAGTGCGCTTCCAGTTCCGAATGGGAACGTACTCATCCGTCCTCTTGTAAAAACCCTTAAGGAAATAATGTACTGTGAGTTTGTCGTTTTCATGCCATGAAACGTGTTCGCTGAGACGTTTCCTGCATTTACAGGCCGCTGAACGTACCTGTGCTGTCATGCCACACCAGAAGTTGGAGTAGAGCGTCCTGGACTCCAGCATGGGAGCCACCAGGGTTCGGTTCTCGGCGATCAGCAGGTTCAGCACGTTTGGGTTTGTTAGCAGGTTATCGCTGTCTGCAAACTAGAGAAACCAGATCAATAAGACTTGACTCATTTAACTTACACATACAATCAACAGTTTAGGGAAGGCCCTTTCCTTCCTGTTCTAACCTAACCATGCCCCTGTGCACAAAGCAAGGTTCATAAATGACCTGGAGCTCCAGTGGTCTGCACAGAAACTCTGAGAGCACAAATGCTCACAGGCACACTCCAAATGATTGTGGAAAGCCTTCTCTTAAAAATAGAGACTGTTACAGCTGCAAATTGTGCACAGCTCCATACTAAATGCACATGAGTTTAGAATAGTCACCAAGCTCATAGTCAGGTGTCCATATACTTCTGGCCGTGTAGTGTATTTTTGCTAATGAGACAAAATAAAGCAGATGCCTATGGAGAAGGAACCACATACCAGTACTAAAACATCATTCCAGCTGTAAAGCGTGGTGGAGGGAGCTTCATGGTGCTGTCTTACGGCCTGGACAGCTTGTAATTGTAATTAAAAGAAGAATTGATTTGAAATTGTATCGCAGAATTTGAGGATAGGCGCTTGGGTGGAACAAACACTGAGATCCAGGTTCAAAGACGCCAGACGTCCACACAGACGATTGTCCTGCGCCCAGTGTTTCCCAGTGAAATCGTACCCGCCACGACCCTGACCAGGCTAAAGCAATGAATAAATCTCAGATCGTCAGTCCATCACACAAGATCAGATACAAGTTGAGATGATCTGGTACGACCTAGAAATGGGGACTCGAGTCCAATTCGCACGTAAGTCGCACAAACAGTGACTTCAGACTCGGACTCATTTCAAATGACTCGGACTCGACTCATGACTCGCAAAAAATGACTCGTAAACAACTAGAGTCTCTAGCGTCACCACGTGGTAACATTAGTTACAGTGTATCACAAAAGTGAGTACACCCCTCACATTTCTGCAAATATTTTATTATATCTTTTCATGGGACAACACTATAGACATGAAACTTGGATATAACTTAGAGTAGTCAGTGTACAACTTGTATAGCAGTGTAGATTAACTGTCTTCTGAAAATAACTCAACACACAGCCATCAATGTCTAAATGGCTGGCAACATAAGTGAGTACACCCCACAGTGAACATGTCCAAATTGTGCCCAAAGTGTCAATATTTTGTGTGACCACCATTATTATCCAGCACTGCCTTAACCCTCCTGGGCATGGAATTCACCAGAGCTGCACAGGTTGCTACTGGAACCCTCTTCCACTCCTCCATGATGACATCACGGAGTTGGTGGATGTTAGACACCTTGAACTCCTCCACCTTCCACTTGAGGATGCACCAGAGGTGCTCAATTGGGTTTAGTCCATCACCTTTACCTTCAGCTTCCTCAGCAAGGCAGTTGTCATCTTGGAGGTTGTGTTTGGGGTCGTTATCCTGTTGGAAAACTGCCATGAGGCCCAGTTTTCGAAGGGAGGGGATCATGCTCTGTTTCAGAATGTCACAGTACATGTTGGAATTCATGTTTCCCTCAATGAACCGCAGCTCCCCAGTGCCAGCAACACTCATGCAGCCCAAGACCATGATGCTACCACCACCATGCTTGACTGTAGGCAAGATACAGTTGTCTTGGTACTTCTCACCAGGGCGCCGCCACACATGCTGGACACCATCTGAGCCAAACAAGTTTATCTTGGTCTCGTCAGACCACAGGGCATTCCAGTAATCCATGTTCTTGGACTGCTTGTCTTCAGCAAACTGTTTGCGGGCTTTCTTGTGCGTCAGCTTCCTCCTGGGATGACGACCATGCAGACCAAGTTGATGCAGTGTGCGGCGTATGGTCTGAGCACTGACAGGCTGACCTCCCACGTCTTCAACCTCTGCAGCAATGCTGGCAGCACTCATGTGTCTATTTTTTAAAGCCAACCTCTGGATATGACGCCGAACACGTGGACTCAACTTCTTTGGTCGACCCTGGCGAAGCCTGTTCCGAGTGGAACCTGTCCTGGAAAACCGCTGTATGACCTTGGCCACCATGCTGTAGCTCAGTTTCAGGGTGTTAGCAATCTTCTTATAGCCCAGGCCATCTTTGTGGAGAGCAACAATTCTATTTCTCACATCCTCAGAGAGTTCTTTGCCATGAGGTGCCATGTTGAATATCCAGTGGCCAATATGAGAAAATTGTACCCAAAACACCAAATTTAATAGCCCTGCTCCCCATTTACACCTGGGACCTTGACACATGACACCAGGGAGGGACAACGACACATTTGGGCACAATTTGGACATGTTCACTGTGGGGTGTACTCACTTATGTTGCCAGCCATTTAGACATTAATGGCTGTGTGTTGAGTTATTTTTAGAAGACAGTAAATCTACACTGCTATACAAGCTGTACACTGACTACTCTAAGTTATATCCAAGTTTCATGTCTATAGTGTTGTCCCATGAAAAGATATAATGAAATATTTGCAGAAATGTGAGGGGTGTACTCACTTTTGTGATACACTGTACGTGTGAAAATTAACCTGTTTTGGCCCACTTAACACACAACGCACGCAATGGGTAAATGTTACAGCCAGCTTCCGGCGTAGTGATGAAGCATCGCTCCCTACTCCCTACACAGTTTGAAGTTCACTTCATTTAAACATTTTCGTTACCTTTGGATTGGAATCTCACTTAAAATGGTGAAATACCCTACGTAGTGCACTTTACAGGAACAACTGGTGTGAATGGAACGCTCCAACAGAATTGGCGCTAATGGTTGAAAGACGCTTTCTGCACCAATCAGACCTTCTGATTTTAATTTTAGTAAGAAATGCTGTTATTTGCATTTATTCAGTTGACTCGGACTCTAGCCTAAAGACTCGTGACTTGACTCGGACTCTAGTCTAAAGACTCGTGACTTGACTCGGACTCTAGCCTAAAGACTCGTGACTTGACTCGGACTCTAGTCTAAAGACTCGTGACTTGACTCGGACTCTAGTCTAAAGACTCGTGACTTGACTCTGACTCTAGTCTAAAGACTCGTGACTTGACTCGGACTCTAGTCTTAAGACTTGTGACTTGACTCGGACTCTAGCCTAAAGACTTGTGACTTGACTCGGACTCTAGCCTAAAGACTCTTGACTTGACTCGGACTCTAGCCTAAAGACTCATGACTTGACTCGGACTCTAGTCTAAAGACTCATGACTTGACTCTGACTCTAGCCTAAAGACTCGTGACCTGACTCTGACTCTAGTCTAAAGAATCATGACGACTCGGACTCTAGCCTAAAGACTCATGACTTGACTCGGACTCGAACATCTCTGGTATGACCTAAAGAGAGCTAATCATGCATGAAACCCCGGAGAGGTCTAGAAGGTCCTCCTCACTGTAGCACAAGTCTGATCAGCAGCTACAGGACACGTTACTGCAGCTAAAAATGGTTCTACAGTCCAAAACCTCCAGTCTGTGTTTATTTTAATTCATTTTTTTATTAATTAGAAGGCAGACAAGGAAGGAGGAGTCCACGTAACGTACCAGGATGTAGTCGGCCCACTGAGCCCGGGCCGATCTGAGAGCGGCCTGCCTCAGCTTCATCACGTGGCTGAATCTGGAATCAGGCCAGTGCTTGGGACCCGACTCATCCACGTAGGATCTGTAATTAAATTCGTCAGCGTGTTAATATAGCATGTTTATTATAAAATAACTCTCAGTCATTCAGGCAGCAAAGAGCATGTTGCAGGTTTAAATCCCAGGCAGTGGAGTGTTCATTGCGTAATGTTGTCTGTGTAACTGTTGTTTCTGCTGCTTTCAGGTTATCCTGCAACTAGCTCACCTGTCCGGGGACGACTTGCCGTTCCTCGTACTTTCCACTTATGGAAAAAGAACCCAGTTGTACTTGTGTGAATGTTCGCTGTGTTTTCTGGGGCTGAGGTCAGCCAGTATACAGTGCCCCTGAAGTACCCTACACTCAAGGGCCCAAAGCCCTGACCACTGAGTGACTACCTCTGTCTTGCAGAAGCCATTTCTGTTACCCTTGGGTCCTCAACGCTGTACTCGACACACTGTGCTCATAGTGTGATCATTGCAAGACAGAGCAACAGAGCAGCTCTACACAGAAAGGGACCCTGGATGCCGGGCAGGGGAATCAAACCCAAGCCCTGCTTGCTGTGAGGCAACAGCACTACCCACTGCACCACAGTGCCACCCACACCCAAATTTTAACCAATTATTTCGTAGCATAATATAAGCGTTTATAAAGCGTTTATTATTATTTTATTTATTATTATTATCACCATGTGTCTAAATGAATGTAACAGGTCATGTTGAATTGAACCTCCTACCTCTGGTCATCCTCTGTGGTCCTGAACCGGACGGAATGATACAGAAGCTCCACTCCAGTTAGCCACTCCTGCAGCATGGCAGTCGTGTTGTCAACGCTGTGGTCCGCTGCAGCCCTAAAACAGGGTCAAATCCTTCAGACGCCAGTGGCAGATACACCGACCAGGCATAACATTCTGATCACTGACATGTGAAGTGAATAAACTGATTATCTCTTAATCACGGCACCTGTTAGTAGGTGGGATATTTTAGGCAGCGAGTGAACATTTTATCTTCAAAGTTGATGTTAGAAGCAGGAAAAATGGGCGAGCGTGAGGATCTGAGTGAGTTTGACGAGGGCCAGATTGTGATGGTTAGAAGACTGGGTCAGAGCATCTCCAAAACTGCAGCTCTTGTGGGGTGTTCCCGGTCTGCAGTGGTCAGTATCTATCAAAACTGGTCCAGGGAAGGAACAGTGGTAAACCGGCGACAGGGTCATGGGCGGCCAAGGCTCATTGATGCCCCTGTGGTCCGATCCAACAGACGAGCTACTGTAGCTCAAATTGCTGAAGGAGTTAATGCTGGTTCTGATAGAAAGGTGTCAGAATACACAGAGCAGCACAGTTGCAGGGCTGTTTTGGCAGCAAAAGGGGGACCAACACAATATTAGGAAGGTGGTCATAATGTTATGCCTATTCGGTTTATATTCAGCTTACCTGATTTTTTTTTAATCCATATCAGACTCAGTTGATGGCTTGTATTTTCATCAGCGATAAAAGCGTCTGCTAAGTGCCATAAATGTAAACGTCAGCATAGTGTGTTTCTGAAACTCAACTCAATAATTAAGAGGGGCGTCCAAATACTTTTGGACGTATGTGGTATACGTTTTCAGCTCACACTTTCTGTCCTTCTCCTTTTCTGGGCATTCTCTCACTGCACTGTGACTTTTGTTGCCCCTCGATGCTGTTTGTTCTCCAAGCGCTGAATATTTCAGACCCCGGTGCTGAATCGAACCCTCGGCTCAGTCAGCGCACCCCTTCAGTACAGACATGACTGACTTGTTCTTTTTCTGTGACTGAATCCACACCTCAAACGTCTACATTTGATCACCATCAACAAGCTTCTGGAAAAACTCTCAGTAAACTCTCAGACTTCTCAGTGCCCATCTAAACAGTGCAAGTTTGACTGCATTCATTAGTAAATGCATTGGAAAGAAAACCCAAATTGTTATGGGCAGTTGTAGCCTAGTGGTTAAGGTACTGGACTAGTAATCAAAAGGTCGCTGCCAGGTTGTCACTGTTGGGCTCTTGAGCAAGGCCCTTAACCCTCAATTGCTTAAACAGTATACTGTCACAGTAGTGTAAGATGCTTGATTGGACTAGTAATCAGAAGGTTGCTGGTTTAAGCCTCACCACTGCCAGGTTGCTGCTGTTCGGCCCTTGAGAAAGGCCCTTAACCCTCAATGACTTAGACCTCATACAGAGCTGCTTTGATTAAAAGCGTCTGCTAAATGCCGAAAATGTAAATGAGGGGTGTGAGGGGTGTATTTTTCTCTAATCATCTAATCATTGCCAGTTCCTCTATTGCAATTGTTTTGCCGCTTGTACCACCCCCGTGCTGGCCGAGGAGAGCTGAGACTATCAGGCATCCCCTGGAGTCTCACAGAGAGCCGTATCGCATACATATTCATCGCCACATTGTCCCGTCACTGTAGAACATCTGACTGCATCCAAATTATGTTAAGTTTATTTTTCATCTTTATTTATTATTCCATCCACGTTCTGCAATGCAACAGTGGTGGGCAAAATACTACCACCACTACGCCTCACAGCAGGTACAGTGTCGTCATCCTGTCTTCTCCAAACACACGACTAGTCATTTTGGAAAACCCACATTAGTTGTTGTTTAAATGACACTGTATGTAAGTACACTGTATGGCCGAATGTATGTGCACTCCTCTTGTACTTACTGGTTTTAGGTGTGCAGAAACTCTGCTGGTTCAGTTGGGCAGTTGTAGTCTAGTGGTTAAGATACTGGACTAGTAAGCAGAAGGTCACTGGTTCAAACTCCACCACTGCTAGGTTGCTGCTGCCCTTGAGCAAGGCCCTTAACTCTCAATTGCTTAGACGGCATACTAAAGCGTCTGCTAAATGCTGAAAATGGAAATGGTTCGATGGCCTGCACAAAGCCAAAATGTCAATTATAAAACGGATAGTTCCGGTCCTAAAATCTGATTGGCTGAGCCGCGTTCTAAGCCGTTGTAAAATCCCCGATAAACGCACACCTAGGACCACCTCACATCATTCCATATTAATACGCCACTGAATACAAAAAGTTAATGTTATTTTCGCCCTCATGTTGCCTAGCAACACTGTTAATCGAACTATTTTGCGTCGCGGAAGAATGCTTTATTGTAAGTTTATACACAATAAATACATTTATGAATTAAACATTGTTGTATTTATTATATTTTATGTTGACCGCCGTTTTATAAAAGCAATAAGCCACTCGAGAAGTTTTCCGCTTCGCGTCGTGCCAAAAACGTCATCCCCGTGCTAAAATCACAGTAATGCACGGCCTCTCGTGGCTTATTGCTTTATTGTAAACCAGGTTTTTACATCATCAGTCCCTGAACTCACATTTTTTAAAATAAATAGACACACAATTCACACTTTCACAAGAGTGGACGCTTGTATAGCCACAACTGGTGGGAGGGAACAGAATGTTCAACAAGCGAATGGTCCGGTGTCCACAGTCTTTTGGCCATATAGTGTAATTAAATAAATACACAGCATTAAAAAACTTAGATGTTATTTGGTAAAACCATAAAGGCAGCGTACTGCTTTATAAAAACCAAACATGTCTGTACTTTACACTAGCAATTAAAATACTTGATGGTAATTGAGAGCAGCAACTAATCAGTTTGTTCTTTTTTAAATGACGTTGTACTCACTGAAATGGTATAAGCAATTATTATTATATTGTATATATTATTAGAGGTATAATACATTTCTCATCTCCCATAAACAAATAGTTACTAGCCACAACATTCTTAAGCCCCTCAAAGAACTCTTGCTTCAATAAGAAATAAATAAATGCAAAAATGATCATCAATCACCACACAAACAACAGTTACCAGATAGCAATCCGGTCCTTCGGATAGTCCAAGCGTTCGATGCAGCCCAGGTAAAAGGGAAGACTGTGGTCAGCATTGCGAGCCAGTATGGTGATCATCACCTTCGGCCTGAGCAGAGCCGACTCGCTCCAGAGGGGTTCCAGACCCGGTAATCCATCGGAAAATCCGAACCTCAGTTGGATCGTGAGTCCAAACAGAAGCTGAATGGATCTCCGTAGATGCAGCATGGCCTGCACAGTACTGTCCCGGGTCTCTCACAGGGAGAGAAAGAATGTAGCAGTCAAACAGAAAACTGAGGGGTCTGTTTTCCTCCCGAGGGGAAGCGGCCACAACCTGGACGCTCGTCTCAAGTCCAAAAAATTATTATTTTAAAGAAATGGTGATTGGGTGGCACAGTGGCTCGGTGGGTAGCACTGTCGCCTCACAGCAAGAAGGTCCTGGGTTTGAGCCCCAGGTGGGGCGGTCTGGGTCCTTTCTGTGTGGAGTTTGCATGTTCTCCCAGTGTCTGTGTGGGTTTCTTCCAGGAGCTCCGGTTTCCTCCCACAGTACAAAAACATGCAGTCAGGTTAATTGGAGACACTGTGTGTGTGTATGTGTGTGTGTGTCTGCCCTGCGATAGACTGGCGCCCCGTCCAGGGTGTTACTGTGTGCCTTGCGCCCATTGAAAAGCTGGGATAGGCTCCAGCACCCCCCGCGACCCTGATTGGATAAGCACTTAAGAAAGTGAGTAAGAGAAACGGCGATTGTCCACAAATTTATTGGCTATTAAATACATGATGTCTATAACAGATGTAAAATACATACAGAAAATCATAAACATCATTTATTTATTTCAAGTTAAATGAATAAAGGATCTATCTACACTAAATGGCCAAAAGTATGTGGACACCTGACCATGAGATTGTTCGACCTCTCATATTAAAACCATGGGCATTGATATGACACACACACACACACACACACACACCTTCACCCCAACTACAGCTTTAACAACATAATTTGCTTTTCTATTATTTTGGAGTGTGCCTGTTGAAATGATGATTTGTGCCCACTGATGTTTGTAGTGGGGTTGAGGTCACAACTATAAACCCAGACCTGATAAAGACACATTTATAAATATATGACAAATCCCACATGCCATTTATTGCTATTATTATTGTTGTTGTTGTTATGGGTGTGGCTAAACCACTTGAACTTAGTAATTAGAAGGAGTGTCCACATACTTTTGGCAACATAGTGTACCTGCATACATACCTAGCTAGCAGTATACACCGAATATTTTGGTGCTTCTGTAAAAAATGGGTCCATATTTTATTAAAATGCAAGGGTACCAATATTATCTGTCATATCCCGTGCTAGTTCAGTGCTGGATCCAGCGATGTGGAAGGATCCGGATGGTGGCCGTGCTCTCGCAGGTCAACAGACTGGTCACCTGATCGAGGTTCAATCCAGCCACCATCTCTCCGTTCACCTCCAGGATTTCATCCCCGACTCCCAGCAGGGCGGTGTAGATGATCTCTGTGGTACTGCCTCCGACTTTCTCCACGTATATTCCTGGGAAGAGAGTGGAACATTTATTTTATTATGCTAAGATTTATACCCTGGGGTGCCGTCTAGCTGCCTCATATATCAACAAAATTTCTTACAGTGCTAGGGTCAGTGTATGACTATATATGAAGGCCCTACCTGAAAATATTTTGCCCTACCTGAGTCCGGTCGACCTTTTCCTCTTGAAATGACGAAGCCGAACGGCGCGTTAACTGGTCGCGTGAGCTCTAACAGCAAAGTACCATCAGGAAAAGACTGAACAAGTCGACCCAGTGGACCTGAACCTTGTGATTCATCTGACTTGCCCGTTCCCTCCTTCCCCTTAAGATCTCTAAGAAAAGCAGAAATAGATGCTCAATCAGAGATCCTCTGAACATCTGGGTTTGATTTGAATACCAGAAACAGCTTTTTCCACCAAGTCGTCATATCCAATTACTTGATCGCGTAACTATGTTATGACCGAGTAACTAACACACTAACACTAACAAACGTCTCTGCCAGATGTTAAACTAAGGCAGGTTCTTATGGAGATCGCACATTGAGTCACGCACTGATCCCCATTATTCCCCGTCTCTTGCAGTGCCATCAAACAGCCAGCAGAGGTCGTAATTGCAGCGATAATGAGGAATCCCTACGGCCCTCCCACCCTCAATCATGCATTAAAGATTTATCTTTTTAACACCGGTTCTAATTGGCTGATTTTGTGATTTTTCAAACATTTGGGCCCCATGTTGTCATGCCATGAATCTTATCTACTGACATGATGGAAGCAAACAAGAACTCATGATCTGTCAACAAAATACTAGGCAGGTGTAGCCTAGTGGTTAAAGCACGGGACTAGTAATAATTAAGCCCTTAAGATGTCTGCTAAATGCCAAATTCATAAAAGCCCTTTACAATAGACGACTTCAAGACTCCAATATATCCTACTGTATCACCTACTGTGTATTATCATCTAGGATTATTTTGTACTTAAAAGATTTGCAAAGCTCCCCCTACACACCTGGATCCAAGATTAAGAGGTGAAGAAGGGTCTCCAGGTAAAGCTGATCGCTCATATTTCCTCTTCGGAGACTGCAGGCTCTGTACCGAGGAGACTTTGCGCAGCTGAGCGAGTGGAGACTCCTGATGGACATAAACGAATCACAACACACATTAGAAACCCGAGGCACCCAGATATCCACGACATAAATCTCATTACAGCTATACTAACAGTATGGAGGGCCTGCAGAGAGGGCGTCCTCTGGAGAGGAGCAAGGCTTTTGTGAGTGGGGCTTGGAGATGCTCTGGGCGTGCAGATGGACAGCTGTTCCATGCTGCTGGACCGGTTGCCCTTTACCAGCTTTCCCATGCTGTTCAGACCCATGGATGAGAAGAATCGTCGGAGAGAAAGCTTGGGCCTGCCCTCACGCTCAAATGCCCTCCTGTGAAAACATCAAAATTCACAATCAGTCCAAATGAAGCATCATTTTATTATTTAGAGCTCAAAGTTCTGAAGGACTCACTGGGATACGGATAAATGGTCATCCCACTGAAGATCAGCTTTGCGGTGCTCTGATTTTCGGAGGTCTTCGGGCTGTAATACTGCCGGGCCGCGGACCATCGTTCGACGTTCTGGTGGATGAGATGCAGCACAAATAGAATCCCTGCAGACATCATCACTTGGCGACTTGGCTAATAAATAATAATAAAAAATATTGAAATATGGATTCCTGGCTCTGTTTCTTTATTTAAGAAGAAAGGTTCAGCCATGGGAAGGTGGACCATGGAGCCCTGACAAGTTAATATACTGCATCCTGTTTGCATCGGTCAGTTTTAGTTCCTAGAGGTTTTGTTGTGCCTAAGGAACCTAAGGAACCATCTCAACTACCTTACATTTGCGGCATATTTGGGACTCAAAAGTCTAGCCTTAGGTTACTACCAGTTTAAGCTTACCGTCAGCCAGGTCGTCAACATCCCACATCGCTGAAGCCTGGAGTTCAGACTTCACCACAGACGATGCGTGTCTAATAGAGAACGGTTTTATAAATGAAGCGAGTCCTGGGTCCTGTGATGCCTCTGAAGTTTTGAAGCTGAGCTGCTCCTGACGTGCATCATCCAGGTGGTGAGAACCTCCATCCAAGCCCTTGTCCGTATTAATGAAATGATACTGAACCGAAGGCTGAAGCTTCACTGCCCGTTGCACCACTGGCCTGCCCTTGGATCCTGACTTTAAAGCGGACTTGATGGGCAGCTGTAGTCCAGCAGATGTCTTGAAGCTTCTAGAACCTGCAACTGCGGGCAAAGAATGATCGATCGCGAACGTCACACCTCGTACAGGTCTCTCTTTCTGTTTCAGAACTCCAGAGGTCTCCTCCAGACTCGATCTGGTTCTAGAATTCCGTCGTTGGGCTAAGAGTTCTTGACCTCGAACGTAAGGACCGTGGCCTGCTTCAGCTCGGCTTTCCCCTTTGCGGCTTCTTCTGCGAAGCTTGCCGAAAACCGACACCCTCTCCTCGGTCTCACTTGCTCTAGAGGCCTCGACATTTCCTGTCAGACTGAAGCTCCCTGTCAATGTGACACCTCCTAAAAACGCTGAACGATTGGTTTGATGACTTGATTGACCAGGACTGGCTGTTAGATTGGTTGATTTGTTCTGCCCCTCCAGACTTGACTTAGTGGAAGAGTCTTTGGCATGAGTGGGTGCCAGGATGCTCCCACAGGTCTCACATTTTCTGAAACCATCCTTCAGCAACACATGGTCAGAAGAGGGTTGTAGTTTAGGGAGCCCTAAACTACCCCAGATGAATTCAGAACCTGTGCCCGTCTGCGAAACCACAGGACCCAGACCTGCCATTTGATGCCCGTCAAACTGGGACCTTCGATTGTGTGCTTTATCAGCATAATGCCGCTCTGCCTCTTGCCGTAAATGGTCCTGCACATTGTTTAAGTCTCGATCGTCCTGCAACTGGACAGGCAGAGGTACTGATTGCTCCTGAGCAGCTGCAAGGGTCGTTGGTGGCACCTCACGGGTTGGTAACACCTTCCTACAGTGCAGAAGTAAAAACAAGGAAATCATTTGTCACCATTAAAAAGACTGTGCTAATGAGTTAAGGGTAAATTACCCATACGTGTTATGACTGTACACATGTAACCACCTACACTGATGATGCATAACATTATGACCACCTTTCTAATATTGTGTTGGTCCCCCTTTTGCTGCCAAAACAGCCCTGCAACTGCGATGCTCTGTGTATTCTGACACCTTTCTATCAGAACCAGTATTAACTCTTCTGTTGTATCGGACCACACATGCATCAATTAGCCTTGGCCGCCCATGACCCTGTCACCGGGGTTTACCACTGTTCCCTCCTTGAAGCACTTTTGATAGATACTGACCACTGCAGACCGGAAACACCCCACAAGAGCTGCCGTTTTGGAGATGCTCTGACCAAGTCGTCTAGCCATCACAATTTGGCCCTCGTCAAACTCACTCAAATCCTCACGCTCGTCCATTTTTCCTGCTTCTAACATCAACTTTGAGGATAAAATGTTCACTCGCTGCCTAATATATCCCCCCCACTAACAGGTGCCGTGATGAAGAGATAATCAGTGTTATTCACTTCACCTGTTATGCCTGGTTGGTGTATTTCATCCATTAAAAAGTTAGATGGGTTACAATCCCAAAGAAACCAAGTTTCATTTCAGATCATTATTCACAGTGTGGATGTGAATATGGAACACAAAATGGCTTTTAATGAGACTCGAGGCCTTATGTAATACCACACCTTCTCCAGACTGGGTCTTGTTCTATAATTTCAGTATTGGGCCAAGAGTTCCTGACCTTGAGCATAAGAACCATGACATGCTTTAGCCACTTGGAGCCCTAAACCACCCTGGTTGCTTATTGAAATGGGACTATGCTTGTCAAATAATTGGAAATGCCAATCAGTACACCAACTGCTCAGTCTCATCAACTGGAACCTCATTAGTATCAAAGCCGTATTGTGCGTAGACTAATAAAAAAGGTAAACAGAAGAGCTGAAATGACTTACTGTTCTCTCAGACTGGCTTGAGCACCTTGATCATTGTGCTTTTGAGAGCGAGCCTTTAACCTGGCCCTCTCCAGCAAACGCTTGGCCTGCTCGTGACGTGGACTCAGGGTCAAATCGGTCCTGGACACAACAGGTAAAAAAGGTAACCTGTAAATTACCGAAGCAAGTCTTCATCGGTGTAATGTGCAGTTTTTTACATTCAGTTGCCAGTTCATTGCTGCGCCCTTGGAAAAACATGATAGGGACAAAAGTATTGAGACACCTGGCCAGGAGCTGGATGTCCCATCCTATACTTTTGAACCTGCTGGTCAGCTGGTCTGTGGAGTTTAGGGTTATTATATATTATTATTATTATTTTCTATTTTATTTATGCATCCCAATTTAGAGTAGTCAAATTGTTCTCCGCTGCTGGGGGATCCCCGACTGCAGTCGAGGTGGGTATATTGCTGCTCACGCCTCCTCTGACCCACGTACAGCCCATAGCGGAACCCATTCATTCTTTTTCACCCATGCATTCTGCACAGTCGCCTCTCTGTCTGCTAATCAGGGTCCTCACACAGTGGTTGAAGACCCCACCCACATAGTCCGGTCACCCCACCCTAGCAGAACTGTGTCTGCTGCAGGCACTGCCAATTATGCCCGCTAGATGGCGCCCAGCTGACCGGTAGCTTCAAATCTACTGACCTTTTCATAGCACATCAATTGAGGTTGTGAGGATACAGTAACGCCTTACCTGACATTAAACTCGGACCCATAGGTGATGGATGCGTCCCAGTCTGTTTCTTTATATGATGGAGGTAAACCTACAAGACAAACACATATATCCAATCTAAACAAATAAATAGAATAAATAGAATAAACTATTAGTAGGTTAGAAATCAAACAGGAAACAATCCCAGATACATTTGTCACAAAATGCAAACAATCATTTTATTAATATATACAAGGGACAGTATCAGAGTCATTGTAGTGCCTGTCAAACATGACAAACAGATCTACCGCATGAAGAAGTAACCCTGGTGTAAGGAGCACAACGCCCTGGACTCCTGAGCATCAGAAGAAAAGAAATAATCTGTAACGTTAACTTTTACCATTTATTTTCTACCTCTGAATGAATGTATTTGTTAGGAAGCCAAAGTATGCCTTCAACCCACAATGCCTTTTGCGAGGCTATGTTACAAGACTGGGTGCACCCTATGGTGCAAACTCTCTTTCCTCATAATGCGCACATATTCCAGTCTGATAATGATAATTGCATACAGGTAAAATATTCAAAAACAGCATAAAGTCAACATTTCTGGTAACTTCTGGGACTGTGAGGTTGATCTCCACCTCCTTTGTGATGGAAAGGTGGAAGACTTTCAGGCACAAAGCACCTTTTTAAAGTATATAGAAACACTTTGTAGTTCTACAATTACTGACTGTAGTCCATCTGTTTCTCTGCATGCTTTGTTAGCCCCCTTTCATGCTGTTCCTCAATGGTCAGGACCCCCACAGGACCACCACAGAGCAGGTATTATTTAGGTGGTGGATCATTCTCAGCACTGCAGTGACACTGACATGGTGCTGGTATGAGTGAATCAGACACAGCAGCGCTGCTGGAGTTTCGCTTCCACTCACTGTCCACTCTATTAGACACTCCTACCTAGTTGGTCCACCTTGTAGATGTAAAGTCAGAGACGATCGCTCATCTATTGCTGCTGTTTGAGTCGGTCATTTTCTAGACCTTCATCAGTGGTCACAGGATGCTGCCCACGGGGCGCTGTTGGCTGGGTATTTTTGGTTGGTGGACTATTCTCAGTCCAGCAGTGACAGTGAGGTGTTTAAAAACTCCAGCAGCGCTGCTGTGTCTGATCCACTCATACCAGCACAACACACACTAACACACCACCACCATGTCAGTGTCACTGCAGTGCTGAGAATCATCCACCACCCAAATAATACCTGCTCTGTGGTGGTCCTGTGGGGGTCCTGACCATTGAAGAACAGCATGAAAGGGGGCTAACAAAGCATGCAGAGAAACAGATGGACTACAGTCAGTAATTGTAGAACTACAAAGTGCTTCTATATGGTAAGTGGAGCTGATAAAATGGACAGTGAGTGTAGAAACAAGGAGGTGGTTTTAATGTTATGGCTGATCAGTGTAATATGCAAAAATTAGAAACAGGCATAGCTGTTTATTATATTTAGATAACAGGGAATCTGAATGATGCCCGTGTCGTAATCTAAACCTTGTGGACCTTGACGTCATATTCCCACAGTTACACACAGGACCGGTTTCATTAGATTATATTACATTATAATCTAAAATCCACTCATTCCCAGCCCCCCACATCTATAATCTCAGTTTTGCTCCCTGAGCTCACAAACGCTCCCCTGCTGTGTGTGTGTTGGCCTCTGAACCTACAGGTGAAACCACTACGGCTAGTTGGGTCAAAGTAGATTATTGCACTGACCCTGTTCATAAAGCTTCCTCAGCTTGAGCCTTAAGCTAATAAGGGTCCATTTAAAGTACATTAAAGGAACTGACATACACTGATCAGCCATAACATTAAAACCACCTCCTTGTTTCTACACTCACTGTCCATTTTATCAGCTCCAATTACCATATAGAAGCACTTTGTAGTTCTACAATTACTGACTGTAGTCCATCTGTTTTTCTGCATGCTTTGTTAGCCCCCTTTCATGCTGTTTCTTAATGGATCCCCACAGAGCAGGTATTATTTAGGTGGTGGATCATTCTCAGCACTGCAGTGACACTGACATGGTGGTGGTGTGTTAGTGTGTGTTGTGCTGGTATGAGTGGATAAGACACAGCAATGCTGATGGAGTTTTTAAACACCTCACTGTCACTGCTGGACTGAGAATAGTCCACCAACCAAAAATATATCCAGCCAACAGCGCCCCGTGGGCAGCGTCCTGTGACCACTGATGAAGGTCTAGAAGATGACCGACTCAAACAGCAGCAATAGATGAGAGATCGTCTCTGACTTTACATCTACAAGGTGGACCAACTAGGTAGGAGTGTCTAATAGAGTGGACAGTGAGTGGACACGGTATTTAAAAACTCCAGCAGTGCTGCTGTGTCTGATCCACTCATACCAGCACAACACACACTAACACACCACCACCATGTCAGTGTCACTGCAGTGCTGAGAATGATCCACCACCTAAATAATACCTGCTCTGTGGTGGTCCTGTGGGGGGTCCTGACCATTGAAGAACAGGGTGAAAGCAGGTTTAAAAAGTATGTAGAGAAACAGATGGACTACAGTCAGTAATTGTAGAGCTACAAAGTGCTTTTATATGGTAAATGGAGCTGATAAAATGGACAGTGAGTGTAGAAACAAGGAGGTGGTCTTCCAATGATTGACACGTATGCATACAGATAAGAAATAGACATACAATGTGTCCAGTGTTTAATAACAATGCAAAACGAGTCATTTTGAGTCAAAAAGGGCTGGATACACATATGTGACACACCAAAAGCCCATCAGACCCCCTTTTGTTTAGGTCTAAAAGAAGGTATTTACCTGCATGAATCAGTAGTGGAGGCTGAAAATGTCCTTGTGCTGGAGTTACCGAGGTGTTCTTGAGGATTTTAGATTTCACAACATTGTTCCCATCTGTGTCAGCGTTCTCAGTCTTGTACCCTCCCCAAAAATGTACTGCATCCTGACCTTCTAGCTTCCCAGGTTCTTCTGTTGGGTTTTCTTCTTGCTCGATGAGCCTATGTAACGTAACGTCCAACTTTTGCATTTCCCTGTGAAGGATTTCTTCAGTCATGGGTGTCCGAATGTCCTTCTGAATCTCCTCCTTACTGGCATGTCCTGCAACCTCTCCATTTGATAAAAGGGTATCAGGTTGGGCCAAAATCTCTCTCCAAAACCCTTTCGGAGGTTTCCAGTTCCTTAACGATATCGGCTTTGTTGAAGCTTTACTTGTTGTGATGTTTTCCAGACTGGATCCTTCCTCAAGTCCAAAGGCAAGACTCGCGACTTCATTCGTGACTACACTGGACTCTCTCTCCCAAGATTTCTTGAGGTAGGTGGAAGTGGGCACCTGAAACTGGGCTTGTGTCGCCTCCTCAGTATCTGCCCTGGTTTTTCTACCTCCTGTCAACGACGTTTGGTTTAAAGGCGACGACTGTTCCTGATCTGACTTTTTCTGCAAAGGTCTGAATGATTCTACAAGTGGACACAAGTCATGCTTCTCTTTTCCTTTAGACCTCCTATGAGATCTTTCCTTGACCTTTGAGTGCAGGGCCGATACGGCTGAACCCGAGAGGTGATGAGAGGAGCCGGACGAGAAAGAAGCAGCAGGACGTCTGGATCCAGACTGAATCATTTTCACTTTACTGGTTTGTGCTGTTTGGTTTGTGAAGTCTTCAGTTCCTTCTGCTCCTTCCATTAGCAGTGGCTGGAAAGGACCTACATGGTAAAGAAAATGGTTGTAAACTGGCACAGTGGGTACATTGAATGCCGATCAAGGGATATCATTTGCTTAAAGATTTTAATAGCCACAGTCATCAAAGTCAAGCTGTCAACTTAAAGTTTCTACAGGAACACTATGCCTGGAAAAGCATATTCAGAAAGTTAAATATACACTTTATAAAGAGTTCTAAACCATATCTAATGCTCTATTAGCCATATCTAATATCATATCATATCTCCATATCTGACTCCCCGCATCACTATCAGAGCTTTTATCTCCAAACTGGACCCAAGTTGGCTGTAGAAAAGTAATAACACCGATCAGGCATAACATTACAACCACCTTCCTAATATTGTGTTGGTCTGTTGGATCGGACCACACGGGCCTCAATAAGCCTTGGCCGCCCATGACCCTGTCGCCGGTTTACCACTGTTCCTTCCTTGGACCTCTTTTGATAGATACTGACCGCTGCAGACCGGGAACACCCCACAAGACCTGCAGTTTTAGAAATGCTTTGACGCAGTCGTCTAGCCATCATAACTTGGCACTCATCAAACTTGCTCGAATCCTCACGCTCGCCCATTTTTCCTGCTTCTAACATCAACTTTGAGGATAAAATGTTCACTTGCTGCCTAATATATCCCACCTACTAACAGGTGCCGTGATGAAGAGATAATCAGTGTTATTCACTTCACCTGTCAGTGGTTATAATGTTATGTCTGGTCGGTGTATATAAAATAAATGTATATTTTCAGAACATTGTAGCAACAGTTTGGAGGAATCTGTGATTCCGGCATGATTGTGGCCATGTGCACAAATCCAGGTCTACAAAGAACTCCAGAAATTCCTGACCTGGGATGAATTTGAACACCATTTTTGTAAAAAGCCCTCACAGAAGACCACCAAGGCAATACCCATGGTGTTGGAAAAGGGTAACCAACAAGCTCATGGTTAGGTGTCCACATCGTTGTCCAGGCACCTCCCATACACCCCAAAATCCTGTAGTAGCACAACTCTGACTTGGAACTCTTACCTTAGTGCATCTGCTGAATCATCTATGCAGTCGTTCCACCAAGAGTTTGGGTATAATTTCCCAAAATGAACACACCCATGCCGTCCTAAACAGGGTCCAGTTCTACTTCTGAGCCGTCGTCTTTACAAAACGCTCGTAGCTTCACGTTCTTTATGTAGAATCCTCTCGTCTCATCAGGCGGCATCTCATCTACATTCACGACCCGTCCGTTAATCCCCGAAATCGGACGGATTAAGCAAAAATGAAAAATAACAGCCTGCTTTAATGCCCCGGACGCCAACTGTAGCATTTATTACGTAACTCTCTGCAATCCACGCATGGTTCAATTTGAATCTGATGGCTTTAAGCCTAAAATATGGGGTCTATAGACACAAGGGGGTGAAAGCAGGTCCTGCTTTAAATACGAGAAGGTAAAAGCCAGTCTGGACTCCTCATGACCTTTCCCATCAGTCACTGATATTTCTCATGGTTTGTTTCCATTGGGTAGTAGGGAAGCGCCCTTTTGTTTGAAGGGGGGCACTGTGAGGAAAATCCAGATAAACACAGATACATGTGGAGCTTTCAGACTGGACTTATTGTGGGGTTATTCCACACAAATGCAGATTCGTCTCATATTCGCACTTTGATGACATTTTACCGCACCCCTCAAGCCGAGCGCTCAACTTGAGGAGCCACCAGCTCGATCGGCGTCACCGCTGGGACTCAAACTGGAGTCTCCTTGTCGATAGTCGAGTGCATTGGTGGTCTATTGATTACCAACAGCCCCGGTTCTGGACTACTTTGCTTGGGGGGGGGGGGGCAGTAAAACATAATGGGTGGGCATGTCATTTATAGGGATGTAACGATACACTCTACCCACGATGCGATGCAATTCACGATTTTTTAAACTGAAATTGAAGACAAACTATGACAAGTTTTCTTTTATTATTTCTCTTAAAAAAAAGAATACTGTTTTTGTGCTCATCTTTTATTCATCTAAATAATGAATGTCCTTGTATTGCTGCGGTAGGTACAAACTATGCAAAACAATTTTGAATTAAGCCCAATTTGGCTGAAAACCCCCGAATTTGACAACCAGGCGTATAGCGCCAGTGACGTCAACCAGGCGAGGTGAATAGCGCCAGCGCCCTCTGCTGTTTAAAGTGAATATCGATTCATTTTACATTCCAAATCGATTTGAATCGTGGAATTTTTGAATCGGTTATTAACTGTCTTGTGGTGAATCGTTACATGCCGTGTTGTCATATTTTTTGACACTGGCAAGTTTGGTTGAAAAATAAAATAATTTAAAAAAATATTAAAAGTAAGTAATATTAAGCAACGAATCACCAACGTTAGGCAAACTTTACCATGTGGAAGTGAGTTTAAACTCAAAGAAGTGTTTTAAATTGCCCTGAAATGTCAGAAATAAGCACATTGAACAGCAAAACACGTTTTTGTGATTGGTTTAGAGATGATTTTAAAAAAATAGCCTTTGCTTGCATTGCGCTTGGGGGAGTGAGGAAACCTGGGGGGGGGGAGTGAGGAAACCTGGGGGGGCAATACCCACCCTAGACCCCCCCCTACCTTATCGCCGGCCGTGATTAACAACAAACAATAAACGAGTCCACACACACACACATTATAGCATCAACATTGTTTAATTCATCCGTCTCATTAAGAGTCAATGAAATAACATCACAGGGTTGTTTTTTCTTCCAGTTTTATTTCTCAACCGAACCAAAATAAGCAGATTGTATTATACAAAAAAATGCAAACCAATTTTCACACAGTGAATTCGCTTTACAAAGTCATAAAATGGCGTCATAATGGCTACATCCACATTGGAGTAAGATGGTTCTAAACATTCCTTAATGGAGTATAATCTAGAGTTTATATTCATATATAAAAGCTTTCCTCGTTTAAATCGAGCATGTACCTTAATTTACGAGTTCACTTTACCAAACGACTCGAAAGCATCATAAAAAAAAAATCACGTTTTCCAAAAAAAACGTTAAGAATTTAATAAGAAGAATAAAAATAAACAACAGACAGAATCAGAACAGTGTTAGAGGTTCAAAACGAGTTCATTTCAGCTTTTTTTATTGAAACGAATGCTACAGGTCCGCTCAAAACAGACACGATCGGTGTAGAGAAATGAATATCATCCATTAGGAACAGGCTCAAAGATCGTCACTGTGACTTCTCTGCTCCGGAACAACAAAAATATTACGACATGCACTGAACGCCAGTTCAATCAGACGCAAACGGCCCACATGATTTCATTTGTAAAACATACAAAAAAAATAATCAATCAATCCAAACTAACGTTTCCGACTCAGTGAAATCACTGATTATAACAAATCATCAGGAAAACACACACACACACACGTTCCAGCACTTGCACGAGTGCCAGCTTGCTTAACAATCTTAAATACTCAGAACACACGTCCATATAATCCAGACTTTTAAAGAAAGTCGTGTGCCAGTCATGGGCACGTCATGCAAAAAAAACAAAAAAACCCTCACCCTTCTTATAAGCACCCGGTTAATATAGCATGCTTGGGATTGCTGAGCTGTTAGCATTTTAACATTATAAACGTAAGCTATACGGTTCTGCACGGCAACTTTTGAGCATCGCATGGTCAGCTGGATAGAGTTCTAGTGACTGAAGGTAAAGATTCAGAATCCCTTCAGCCAAGAGTTTGGATCTGGTTTGATTTTTCCCTTCTTTAATTCTTTCTTTCTCTCCTTTTTTTATATATATTTTTGTTTATGCATTTTTCTCCCGACTTTTTAGCACATCAAATTACTCAGTTGCATTACGCTTCCTCTCTACTGATGCCGAGACTGACACACGCCCCCTCCGGCACGTGTGCAGTAGCCGACTGCATCTTTTTACCTGCACGAGGCGAGTTCATATGCAGATCAGCTTTGTGTACGGAGAGACACACCCTGATCAGCGCATTATCAATCAGCCAGCAGAGGTCGTAACTGCATCAGTTATGAGAGAGTCCCTATCCGATCCCACCCTGTATAAACAACAGCCAATCGTTGTTCATGTAGGTGCCCAGCCCAGACTGATGGCAGAGCTGAGTTTTGAACCGACGAGTTTGAAACGTCAGCTCTGGTGTGCTGCCGTGTTTTACCGCTGTGCCACCTGAGCGCCCCTTTCTTTCGCTCCTGAAAAGAAACTAGGTCCGGATGGTCCGAACCACTATAAACAAAGTCCGACAGCAGCAAAGAGATTCATTGTGCATTAAGGGAACTACTGTGAAGTACAGGAGTTATTATGGGGACCCATCAAAATCTCAAACCCTGCACTTCTACTCTGCTCGAGTTCGAAACTGCATTCTCTTCTCGAGCCAATTCCTCATATTAAAAAAACGAAACGAGCGACCATGACTATAAGTCATCATCACGACAGCTATAGCACAGAAAAAAAACTAGAAATAAAACGTACCACGTTAAGAAGTTGCACCCAAAATTGGAGCTTAATATCATAGTCGGTCTCAGGAGACTAGAACAAAATGTCACACATGAAGAACGTCATCGCTGTAGGAAGACCTCGGAGCTCGTCCACCCACGTCGGGATCATTTTTTGGGGCCATGCGTCTGCCGTAAATACTCGGTTATGCGCAGATGAGCCGAAACATTAGGACCACCTGCCAGATGTGTCAAAACGACTATAACCAGCAGACACATGGAGTCCTGTGGTATCTGGTGCCAGGACAATTTCAGCAGGTCCTTTAACTCTTCGATTGTGAGTTTTGATGCCTGTGTGTCCATTGTAGGTGTTTATTTATTTATTAGGATTTTAACGTCATGTTTAACACACTTTGGTTACATTCATGACAGGAACGGTAGTTACTGGTTACCCAAGATTCATCAGTTCAAGTTTTTAGTCATGGACAATTTTGTATCTCCAATTCACCTCACTTGCATGTCTTTGGACTGTGGGAGGAAACCGGAGCTCCCGGAGGAAACCCACGCAGAAACGGGGAGAACATGCAAACTCCAAACCCGGGATCTTCTGCTGACTGGCCGAAACTACACAGAAGGGTTTGATGCACTGCGTGTTGTGACACATTCAGCTCATCATTCAGGGCAGCTGTATCACAGTGGTTAAGGAACTGGACTAGTAATCAAAAGGTCAACGGTTTAAGCCCCACCACTGCCAGGTTGCCACTGTTGGGCCCCTAGGCAAGGCCCTTAACCCTCAATTGCTTAGACAATATACTGTCACAGTACTGTAAGTCGTTTTGGATACAAGTCACCTGCTCTGGAGATACTTGGCTCCAGTCGTTAAGGTACTGGACTAGTAATCGAAAGGTCACAGGTTCAAGTCCCACGACTGGCAAGTTGCGCCCTTAAGCAAGACCCCTAAACCTCTTAGACAATATACTGTCACAGTACTGTAAGTCGCTTTGGATAAACGCGTCTGCTAAATCACCTGCCAGAGCAGAGATACTTGGCTATAGTCGTTAGGGTACTGGACTTGTAATCGAAAGGTCACTGGTTCAAGCCCCAACACTGCCAGGTTGCCACTGTTGGGCCCTTAAGGAAGGCCTTTAACCCTCAATTGCTTAGACAATATACTGTTACAGTACTGTAAGTCGCTTTGGATAAAAGCGTCTGCTAAATCACCTGCCAGAGCAGAGATACCTGGCTCCAGTGGTTAAGGAACTGAACTAGTAATCGAAAGGTCACAGGTTCAAGCCCCACCACTGCAAGGTTGGGCCCTTAAGCAAGGCCCTTAATCCTTGATTGCTTAGACTGTATACTGTCACAGTACTCCTTATATAAAATCGTCCGCTAAATGCCACAAATGTAAATGTAATTCTGACAGGCACAGTCGTTACAAAATAGGCCTCTCTGTGTGCATTTCTAGGGGTGGTTTTAATGTTTTGGCTCCTCAGCGTATACATCATGTGCAAAAGCACACATCCGATCAAAGCGAGCTGATAAGTTGAAGAAATATCTGCAGCGAGCCAGCGAGAAGCGAATTACCGCGGCCATATCGAGCGACTGCATGAATCACGTACGGGAGTCTGTGCAGCGGAAACCCGAACATGCAAACACGACCAGGAAAACCCAGCTCAGCAACTTCACAGAAGTCATCAGGGAGGATCGGCGAGAACTTCCGGCTGGGCTGCGACCCGCATGGTCGAATGTTTCATCCTAAACCATGGAGCGAAAACGCCAGGGAACACCGGGGTAAAAGAAATATGAATTACAAACACGCAGAGTTTTAGAAAACATGGAAGAAAGTGCTCGATGCTAAAGACATTTGCACGCATTCTCTAAAACAGAATGCCACGGACGTCCGACGTGAGAGCTCTAAACAGTTCTACAGCCAGTTCTACAGAAACGAAATCGCACAAGAGATCAATTCGTCTGGAACCCCGGTGTCCCCTGGCACCGCAGCGTGATAGATCAGCCGGCCGGTCGCGAATAAGAGCATGCGGTAACGGTCCATACAAACTGGATTGATAAAAGGCTCGCACTACTTTTGCGCCTGGTCAATGGGATCGTATTCGAGGCTGCACAGATTTAACGGGAGGATCTACGCTTCCCAAAAGCCCGACGGGTTTCCTTCGCCGTCCTAGCCTAATCCGCTGCCCTGGTTTCCAGGCGATGAGAAGTCGTCTCAAATAAAAACCAAAAAGCTCATTCACAGAACAAAAAGAAAGGAAATTCATATCACGGCAGATACTGCTCATTTTTTCTCTCGAGAAAACAAACAAAGTGTTTGGTGCATGCACACAACAGCATGCAGGTGCCTGGGTTCGAACGCGAGACGGAGCCTCGTCGCTGCTAAGCATGAGCCACGCCGTTCTTTCGGGGCTCCGGGCCGCTACCGGCCTGCTCCCCGGGGCAAAGGCTGAGAGACGACGTCTTGTTGGTCAGGGACAACATGGAGTCCCCGACACTGTTGCTCCCATTCGAGGCGTCACTGAAAAAGTAAGAAGTCATTATTAGGTTCTGTACTAAATGTATAGAAGCATTCATACCCCTTTTCCACCGATGCGGTTCTGGTTCCGTTCCGGTTCCCGAACTTGATTTTGAACCGGTTCCACGTGTTTCCACCGAAAAAAAGAGGTTCCAGGCCGGAACTTGCGTTCTAATCTGGCACCACAGAATACTCGGTTTTTCAGCGTGAACCGTGACATCATCTGGGGGCGTGTCACAGTGTAGAGGTTTGAAAAACTGCGTTTGCGCTTCACTTTCATCTTTTAAAGTTCACCTAATTACATTTTGATCCAGTTTGCCGCTGATATTCACTGATATTTTCAAATAGATGAACTGTGTGATATGAGGCGGTAAAAGTGACCCGGACAGAACGAACGACGCTTAACATAAAAAATAAAGCGTAATGTGGCTTGTTGTACTAAAACACTGAGTGATGAAGTTGGGCCGTACAGAGCGCTTATAACCAGTACAGAGCACCGATAACCAGTACAGAGCACCTATAACCAGTACATAGCGCTTATTACCAGTAATAACGGAGAGAAATTAAGTGTTTATGTGTCGTACTTTTAGTACATTCAGCCACGTTACATTTTTTTTTGGGTGAAACTTTTTAGGTGAACCCCGAGCAGCATAAACACCACGCGTGAAGTTAATACGGCTAAACACAGATACATGTGGAGCTTTCAGACTGGATTTAATGGTTATTTCACACAGATGGATGTTTGTATCATGGAACCTCAGTGATGTTTTATCGCTCATGTCGAGCGCTGAGCAAATCGGCTATTTACGCCCGAGGGTCGCGGTGAAAGCGAAGAGCAGAACGCTTCTCACGTCAATTAACTACAGAAAACAACAACTGTGACAAACACGTCTACGTCTTCTCATCACCGATAGCTGATCGATGCTTTTTACATAAAAACCAACATCTGTAACAACAGCACAAATACTCGGAGGTAATCTACACGCTCCGCCATCATGTTACTCTTTACTTTTGTTGTGTAATGCCCACCGTTGATGATGCAGGCTTGGTTCCCAAAAACTGGTGGAAACGCGGGTCGGTTCTCTACTAAACACCAGGGTTCGAGGAAACCTGAACAGAACCGGTTCAAGAACCAGAGTTCTTTTGGTGGAAAAGCGCTAACAGTGGAACCTCGATTTAACGGACTAAAATAGGGGAGCACCGATCCGTAAAATACGATTATCCGAAACAGTGATTTTTTTTTTCAGGGGGTGCAAAAACATACATACAAAAACACAAGCACTAAGGTCCACAAAAGGGCTAAACATGCACCTATAATAACCAGTAAAATTAACAACGTGAATAGATACGTAAATATGTCATGTAAAAAGTAAATCATTTTTAAATCCGTTAAATTGAGTTCCACTGTATATTCTTTCAGACTCAAGTCCCTGATTCTGGACCATGAGTTCAGGCTGTTTGGGCATGTCTAAAAGCAAGAAGTACCAAACTCTGGTCTGCTTGAGACCAGGGCTGCTCCTGAGGCTGGGATGTGATTGGCTGACAAATGTTAGAACCAGCCAACTGTTCTCAAGGAGTCACATGGTACCTGGTACCAGGACATTACCAGCTAATCCTTTAAGGTCTGTATGTTGTGAGGTGGATCGGCCTACGGTGCATCCTGGTGCCATGTATTTTACTGGAAATGATGCCAACATAATCATGAAAAGACCGTGATTTATCAGACCAGTTCTGATGCCCATGTGCCCATTGTAGGTGCTCACAAGGTGGACAGGAGTTATCATGGGCACTTTGACTGACCCGTGACGACGCAGCCCCGTACCCATAAGGGTTCGATGCTCTGTATTGTGCCACGTTCACCAAATTTGAACCACACCAGCTTTTCTGTTGGACTTCATGTCCTCTGCCATTGAGGAGTCTACTCCTCGGACTGCTGTCTGTGGGCTGCCTGTGACTCCCCTTGTCATTTTTTGTGGATACTTAGACCCAGTCGGACCCAAAAACAACCATCAGCCCAACATTTCATATTCATAACTGAGGAAGTTGGAAGAACTGGATGGTCATACTCACCCTAGTGCCAGAGAGAGCTCGTCCAGCGGGGCTTTATGGTTGGTTTGGCCATTTTCTGCGGTTTTCAGCTTGTATTGAACCTCATGTGCTGCCTGGTTCTCCTACAATTAGAGATAAAAGTGTCGATTTCTATGCAGTCTGTTTATTTTAGAATTGAACAAACACAAAATAAACTAGTACACAAACGCCCCCTTGTGGAGGCTTTACGTTAAATCTTGTAAACCTCAGTGGGACCTGACTTAGAGCGCCACTGACAAGTGGACCCACCTCCCTCCTACAGACATTACCCTATCATGTCCATGCATGCCCAACCGGCTGATAGCACCACTGACATTCGGGCTGCATTCGATCTGAAAAGCCGACCCACCATGGCGATCTCTCGTGTCCGTTTGCCGATCTCCCTCTCCACGTGGTGGAGCTCGAGGCTGAGCTGCTCACTCGACACGGCGCCCCCTGTGGCCCATTTAGCCCCTGCAGGCTGGGAGTTGAGCGCACTGGCCTCTCGCTGCAGCAGCATGGAGTTACTGGCAGCCTGCACACACACACACACACTTCGTAAGAGGAAAGCGGGTCATTTATTGCATACATTTATTGGCCGCTGCTCCTTTGCAGGTATACTATTACTAACTGTAGTCTTTTTTTACATAATTTCCTAATGGAATGGGACACCCATATGACCCACAATGAGTAGACGTTTTTTGGGTGGTGGAGCATTGTGGTGTTTAAAAGTCCCAACAACACTGCTACACCTGATATACTCATCCCAGAACAATGCATTACTACATCAATACCATGTTAGAATGGTCCAGCACGCAAACTATGGATGAGGTACAGGGGGGTTGTGCACAGAGCAACAGATAGATGTTACAGTTAGTTCTGGATACACACCTCCATGCTGCGGATCTGCGTCTGCTGACTGATCTGCTGGTTGACCTGCTGGAGCTCCATCTTGAGCTGCTCTCGATCAGGAGTGGACACGGGCAGCCTGAGAACCATCAAAGACAAACACGTAACCCAAAAAGTGCAGACAGGACACAAAGGGGTGCACAGAGGCTCCACGGTTTGAGATCACACGTTCATACCGTTCACTGAGGTGACCGGAAGAGGCGACGCTCTGGTGCTGAGGGTAGGACACACCGCCCCAACCGCCATGGTTCCCGTAGTCTGCTGGGAAAGAAACACACCGTTCTGATTTTAATGTCTGGTGACCTTTGCAGAGTGTATTCCTGCATTTTGCCCAGGTCAGTGTGCACAGTCAAGCAAGCTTTACACTGCTATACAGCTTCTACAGTTTTTTGGACATGTGTAAATAACAAAGGCATGAATGTGAATGTGGTTTAACAATCCCACATCACTAGTAATCAAAATGTCACTGGTTTAAACCCCACTACTGCCAGGTTGCTACTGTTGGGCCCTTGAGCAAGGCCCTCAACCCTCAATTGCTTAGACAAACTGTCACAATGTACACCGATGAGGCATAACATTTTGACCACCTTCCTAAAATTGTGTTGGTCCTCCTTCTGCTGCCAAAACAGCCCTGCAACTGTGATGCTCTGTGTATTCTGACACCTTTCTATCAGAACCAGCATTAACTGTTGGATCGGACCACACGGGCCAGCCTTCGGCCCTGGCCGCCCATGACCCTGTCGCTGGTTTACCACTGTTCCTTCCTTGGACCACTTTTGATAGATACTGACCACCGCAGACCGGGACACACCCCACAAAGAGCTGCAGTTTTGGAGATGCTCTGACCCATAATGTTATGCCTAATCGGTGTAAATGTAAATTTGTTGCCAGGAGTTGTTTAGGTGATTCACTGGACTTCTGATTCATTCACAAATGATTCTTTGTAACTGATTCATTACTGTTAAAACATGCAGACGTTTTAACTTTTAGGGATTCGTTTACTAGCAAAAATAATAAAGGGTGCAAATTCGCTAACCCATCACTGTAAAGCGGTCGAGGGTGGGCTGTGGGGTATTTTTGACTGTAGTAATGTGACCAATTTTACTAGGCGAATCAGTTTACTATGCATCTTCAATCCTGTAGTGCCTACAGAGTAGTAAACAGAGCAAAGGCTGTGTTTCAATTAAAACCATTAACACTACAAAGGGACCCTTTCATGATATATTAGAAGTGAGCGTGTAACTGTAGTGTAAAAGTACTGTATCTATCCGCACTGGTGTTCATGTTGTAGGACCTTTACCTTTACCTGCCGTGGGGATGTGTTTGGAGCCGGAAGCCTGCGAGGACGCCATGGCCTGCACCGGTCCCGTGATCTGGCAACCCGTTTTGGACGTACGGGAGATGGCGCCGAAGGGCGACACCGTGGGCAGAGGGCCGAAAGGGATGATGGGATCGTCGTCTTTGGCTTCCCCTGAGCGCGCCGGCTCACGCAGGACCTTCCCCTCTGTGTTCTGCGTATGACAGGAAGGTGGCAGTTAGACAGACTTCTAAGCCAGGAGATTTTCTGTGCCAGTAGGAGACATGATTCGTACCATCATCTCCACGCCGGCAGGCACGGCGTCCTTCGGTTTGGGCTCTTTGGAGCCGATGTACGAGCCGATGGTGTCACATGACCACGGTGAGTACTGGCCGGCGTAGTCAGGCTCTCTAGTGCTGAAGGCTTTGTGACCGTCCTCGATGTACTGCAAGACATAAACATGATTATGAGTAAGTTGATATCAATAAGATGAAACATAAGGCCAAAACTAGATGGACACACATACACCGATCAGCCATACCATTAAAACCACCTACCTGTTTCTACACTCACTGTCCATTTTATCAGCTCCATTTACCATACAGGAGCACTTTGTAGTTCTACAATTACTGACTGTAGTCCATCTGATTCTCTACATACCTTTTTGGCCTGATTTCACCCTGTTCTTCAATGGTCAGGCACTCCTACCTAGTTGGTCCACCTTGTAGATGTAAAGTCAGAGACGATCGCTCATCTATTGCTGCTGTTTGAGTCGGTCATCTTCTAGACCTTCATCAGTGGTCACAGGACGCTGCCCATGGGGCGCTGTTGGCTGGATAATCTGGTTTGTGGACTATTCTCAGTCCAGCAGTGAAAGTGAGGTGATTAAAAAACTCCAGCAGCGCTGCTGTGTCTGATCCACTCATACCAGCACAACACACACTAACACACCACCACCATGTCAGTGTCACTGCAGTGCTGAGAATGATCCATCACCTACATAATACCTGCTCTGTGGTGGTCCTGACCATTGAAGAACAGGGTGAAAGGAGGCTAACAAAGCATGCAGAGAAACAGATGGACTACAGTCAGTAATTGTAGACCTACAAAGTGCTTCTATATGGTAAGTGGAGCTGATAAAATGGACAGTGAGTGTAGAAACAAGGAGGTGGTTTTAATGTCAGAGTGAATTTGACGGGTATTTCACACAACTGCAGATTCGTCTCATGTGCGCCCTTATAATGATGCCCTGGGGCCAACTGGGTTTGTAAAAGCACCCCAAATATGATATGCTTGCCTCTTGAGGATAGTCATTAGGGAAAGCGTGCGTGGGCAGAGTAGGGGAGGCCGCAAATGGTGGTGGAGAGATGACTTTTCTTTCCTCCAGCTGGTTCAGAAGCTCCTTGCGCCTGCGGTGCAGGTAGTCCAGGCTGGGCTGGGGGCGCCCATATGGGTCCTACAGGTGAAACATTCGGTAAAAGAACATAAAGATATAAAATAGAAATCTGACACACACACACACACAAATCCCAAAAACAAACAAAGTGAACCTTACCCTGATATGTGACCTGATTTGGCCAGGGTGTGGCGTGGGCAGGTAGTACCCCTCAGGAGGGTATCTCTCCCTGGACGTGGCCTCAGAGTGGTACAGAGATCCGGGCACGGCTGGGGTGGCGGGTGGTACGTCCAGGGGTCCGGGGCTCATGCGCACCAGGTCATCTCGAGAGGGGCCGAAGGGCTGCGTGTGTGGCGGAGGGGGCGGCGCTGGGTACGGGCCGTGTCGGCGGGAGTCGTAGTGAGACGGCGGCGGGTACGGGTGGCCCAGGAAGGAATGGTGAGACGGTGGGTAATGGCGCTCGGGACCGTAAGTGGGGTACGGGTCCTGGTAGGGAGCATCTCCAGGGGGCAGTGGGTTACGGATGTAGCGTGGTGGCACATATTGAGGTGGTTGGTAGGGGTATGGGGTACCTGGATGGAGGAAGACATGTCTGTTATAAGTGGGACATAAGATGTACAGTTAATGGCCACTAAATGGCCAAAAATATGTGGACACCTGACCTCAAGCTTGTTAGACACCTCAGTGGAAAGCCATGGGCATTATTATGAAGCTGGTCCTCAAAACCTATTCTGGGAGGACTTTCCACAAGATTTTGGAGCGAGTCTGTGAGAATTTGTGCTTATTCCGTGAAAGGAGAGTTTGTAAAGTCAAGCACTGAAGTCCTAGCTCACAATCAAAGTTCCAATACATCCCAAATGTGTTAAATGTGACTGAAATCCTGTACACCAAGCTTGGAACAGGAAATGGCCTTTTATATATAAAGTGTTGCTATACTGTACATTTATATATGTAGAATTAACCTGGTAAGCCTGTTAGCAATGGGTGTGGCTGAAACACCTGATCTCCTGATCTCTATCATAAGAGGGGGTGTCCACATACTTTTGGCCACATAGTGTATGACCAAATTTGACTCTGAAAACTGCAGGCCCACTCACCGGCGGGGTACTGAGAATCATACGGCGCTCCCGACGGCGCCCTGGTTTCTGGGTAGAAGAGCTCCGGCTGCTGTTGGGGGTACATGGCCGGCGCACCTCGAGCCACTCCGGGTATCTGCTTGGACACGGGGAGGTGTTCAGCCCTCGGATGACTAACGGCGTGGGGCGGCAGAGGCAGGCCGGTCTTATCCATCCTGCAAGAGACGATTAAAGAGAGACACGAGTTTGTGAACACATGACTGTAAGTTATTTGTACATCTTGTTCCAAAACCCTGGGAATAAATATGGATTTTTCTTCAGCATGACCAGCTTTAGCCTCGCTGTGTCCCTCTCTGGACTCTCGTTTGTGTAACACACTGAATAAAATGGAAATAAATACCGGTTACATGCCGAAAGGACCCTCCGATGGCACAAATTAGAAAAGCAAATGGGGTGTTTAGGTCGCCGGCACGTTGCCGAGGGTTCGTCCCTTTTTGACGCTTAGGTACAGCCTGCGCTACTTATGCCTAGTTCACACTACACGATCTTTGCCCTGATTTTCGCTCACCGACCGGTCGGCGCTAGATTTCCCGGCTCGGGAGCGACTCGGCTCTCAATCTCCATGTGTGAACTACTCAACAACTCGATCCGAGCGCTTGGGAACTGAAATGAAATTTTTTGGAGTTAAAGATCTGGATCTGAGTCGCCCGACTGGCAGTGAGTGCTATGTCGAACAGCCAATGAGAACGCAGGATACGGTGTGAGGGGAAACGCATGGGGAGGAGTGTAAAGAGGTGGGACAGGGGCGTGATATAGTTTATATCAGAATACATCAGCACATACACAAGCTTTACAGTATTTCTGACCTTATCGTTCTCTACAAAACATAACACCCACGCTGCATTGCAAAAAATATTTATTAACCTCCAACTCACTATAGAACAATCCATGCTGGTCGCGTTGCCAAATCCACTCAGATTCATTTATTTTTTTCTCCTTTGATCGCTGGCTACTTGTTGACGTGCATTTTTGGACGTGGTATCATTAAACCCTCGTCACTTCTCGTGTTTGTTTTCGTGAGCAAACGTAGTTTGGGAGACCAGAGAAGCTCGCCTGCAATTCCAGTCGGTGATAGATGGTGTAGTGTGAAACCCCCTATCGCCGATCAGTCGTGTAGTGTGAACTTGGCATTAGTTTTTGAGTGCCAGTACAATGCTAACTGGAGCAGTGATTGGTCCGCAGGATCTACATCTGCTAATTCTGGCCTCAGCAGAGTATCAGTGTTCAAGCTTGCATGTGTAATACGATACGTAAGTGCAACACATACAAGTCTGGGGGCGATCCGGGGGCGCTCAGGCTGCCGGGCTCCATCTTGGGCTTGCGTATGAGCTCGTAGGATGAAGCCTCGTGGCCGCGTGCCAGAAGCTGCGGCGACGGAACTGGGCATGGCCCTACGATGCCGTTGGTCATGGGGGGCGGCTTTCGGGCCACACCTTCTAGAGGGATTCCTTCCTCAGGGAGCAGACCACACGGAAGCCTCGGAGCCAGACGCTTGTTCATCTTACGGTACCTGCAGACGGAGAAAACAACACTGTCATATCTCATCACTTTCTTGGGTGGTAGCAGAAGCAGTTTGACGGACACTGACTTCTCGAGCTCGTCCTGCGAGTGGGCGAAGGTGCAGCTGGCGCCACGCGGGCATCCCCCTTTCTGCTTCATGTCGCGGCACATGTAGGTCTTGTACTTGCTGTGCTGCGCCGGCTGCTGCTGCTCGACGCCTTTCTTGCTGTGGTTCTGGATGAAGTCCACCAAGCCGTGGACCACCGTCTTTACCGCAACCAGACCATTCTCCAGCTGCTCCCACGTCGGAGGAGGGGCGTCTGAGCATGGAGAACAGGAACGTACAAACGTTTAAGGGTCAAGCAACACCTTTTTGCTTCTAAGAGGCCAGAATGACCTCGTTTTTTGATTCACCATCTAAACTAGGAGTCTAAATGTATGTGGACACCTGACTGAAATTTTTTGTGCTGGTTTTAAGATCCACACCTGGACTGGGGTCAATGTTCGCCAGCAGCTCTAAATGAGGCCTGAGTCGGTTCAGGTTGGCAGGGTCGCCCGTCCTCTGCAACGCTATGGTCAGCTCCTGGACGCTCTGGGCAAACGACGCAGGCGTCTGCAACTGTGAGACAGAAAAAAACCCAATCAAACAAGATAAGCAAGCAAGGCTCTGTTAGCAACAGCTGCCCAAATTACAGACCTTGTCGATGATGGACTGCATGTGGGATTTGTGGGACTGGTCCCCGTAAAGCAGGGACGACCACTGGTCAGGAGCGATGCGCAGGCCCCCCTCCATGGCGATCTGAACGATCTGGGAGTCGTGCTCCCTACGCAGGGCCTCGTAGGTTCGGAACTCCTCCTTCAGCTGCATTAGGGACGAGTCCTCGTCTCGCTTGGTGACCTGCGCAAGTTTATAATCATGTCAAATCGTATATACACTGTATGCACAAAATGTTACCGGTTTTATGTACCTTGGTTCCCCAACACCCCCCATCCCAAATATTAGAAGGGGAAATTGACAAATTATTGAATGCTTTAGTGAATGCTTTATTGTAAACACCATGAATTATTACTAAGCTTCTATAATGATATACTATAGTAATCACTTAGCACTTTTCCACCTAAAGAACTCTGGTTCTTGAACTGGTTCTGTTCAAACCTTGGTGTTTTGTAGAGAACCGACGTGCGTTTTTACCAGTTTTTGGAAACCAAGCCTGCATCATCAACGGTGAGCGTTACACAACAAAAGTAGAGTAGTGATGTGATGGTGGAGTGTGTAGATTAACTGTGGGGATTTGTGCTGTTGTTACAGATGTTCGTTTTTATGCAAAAAGCATCGCTCAGCTATCGGTGATAAGAAGACGTAGACGTGTTTGATGCAGTTGTTTTCTTTAGTTCATTGACGCGAGAAGCGTTTTGCGCTTCGCTCTCACCTCGACCCTCGGCACAAATAACCGATTTGCTCAGCGCTCGACTTGAGCGATAAAACATCATTAAAGTTCCACCACACGAACATTAATCTGTGTGAAATAACCATCAAATCCAGTCTAAAAGCTCCACATGTATCTGTGTTTAACTGGATTTACTTCACGTGTGGTGTTTATGCAGATCGAGGTTCTGAATCCAAACTGAAACAAGCTTCACCTAAATAAAGCGTAACGTGTCTGAATGTACTAAAAGTACCACACAGAAACACTCCGTTGTTACTGTTTATAAGTGCTCTGTACTGGTTATAAGTGCTCTGTACTGGTTATATGTGCTCTGTACTGGTTATATGTGCTCTGTACTGGTTATAAGAGCTTTGTACTGGTTATAAGTGCTCTGTGCTGGTTATAAGAGCTTCGTACTGGTTATAAGTGCTCTGTACTGGTTATAAGAGCTTTGTACTGGTTATAAGTGCTCTGTGCTGGTTATAAGAGCTTTGTACTGGTTATAAGTGTTCTGTACAAGTGCTTCGTACTGGTTATAAGTGTTCTGTACAAGTGCTCTGTACTGGATATAAGAGCTCTGTACAGGTTATAAGTGCTCTGTACTGGTGATAAGTGTCTCTGTACTGGTTATAATTGCTCTGTACTGGTTATAAGCGCTCTGTTTTGTTTTAGTACAACAAGCCACGTTACGCTTTACTTTTCACGTTAAGCGTTGTTCGTTCTGTCCGGGTCACTTTTACCCCGTCATATCACACAGTTCATCTCTTCGAAAATATGTAATCAGGTGAACTTTAAACTATGAAAGTGCAGCGCAAACACGGTTTAGCAGCTTCTCATGTGAAAGCACCCAAACCTCTACACTGTGACACGCCCATCGATGATGTCACGATTCGCTCTGAAAAACCGAGTATTCTCTGGTGCCAGATTAGAACCCTAGTTCGCTGTCTGGAACCTCTTTTTCTCGGTGGAAACACGCGGAACCGGTTAAAAATCACGAAAAAGGTTCTTACTTTAAAGCAGGAGGCACGGTAAAGTAGCTGAACCACGTGTCCGATACTGGTTTTGGAGGCCTGTGGGAACCTGGGCTCGAGACGCTGCACCACAAAAAGCACCAGAACCTTTCTGGACAAGGCAGAACCGTCCTCCAGAGCCAGAAGTACCAGTTTCAGGGCCTCCTCCTGCATGGCTGTGGAATGGAACCAGGCTGTTAGAAACAGTACACAACCTTTAACATACCCTACATTCAAGCCTAGTCTGTATATCTATCTGTCAATGCGTATGTCTAAGTATCTATCTATCCATCCATCCATCCATCCATCTATCTATACACACACACACACACATATATATATACATATAAATAGATAGATAAATAGATAGGCAGACAGACAGACAGGCAGACAGATAGATAGACGTAGGGGTGCCAATATTTTGGCCATCAAACATCTATACACGGCAACTCAAGACTATCATTATATGGTGTTAAAAGTTCTATAATGGCAGAGCACTGAAAAACAACTCAAGCGACACTGTCCACAGTCAAGCAAGCTCTATATAACCAGAAGCTGCAGTGCAAGACAAAAAAAATCACACTCCTCCCTTTCCTGTCCATGTGATCAGCAAAGAAGCAGGAGCTTCACCCTTTCAAGGCAGGATGTAAGCCCACATCAATGCAAAGCTTGCTTGACTGTGGACAGTCACTCTCGTGTCTCACCTGGGCCCAGAAACTGGCAGCCCCGGGCCCGGACGGCGGCCCACAGGTTGGACGAGAGCTGCTGGGGGTTCTGATGCTGCAGGATGAGCTCGGTGACGGTGCGCTCTCCCAGTGAGCGAGCGGCACGCATGGCACGGACTCGACCCTCCTCCTCGACCAGCTGGCAGTGCACCAGGGTGACCAGCTTCCTCTGCATGGGCCTGCTGAGCACGCTCTGTGCGGCATTACCCAGCCCCACACCTGAGACGGTATAGTATTCAAAAAGGGTGGTTCGATAAAGGCACTAAAGCAATAATGTTAAGAGATATAACCAATATTGTTGCACCTCTTGTGCTGCTGAGGGGTTTGAGGTAGAGGGCCAGCTCTTCCACACACTGCCGAGCCTCGTCGTAATGCTTGGTGTCCTCCGGACCAGTAATGAGTGCCACAGGCGGCTGTTTGGGCACCTGAGGAGGAGTAAACATACACAAGATTAACACAACAACTGACACAAACAGCTGCACTTCTGGCTGGTCTGAAAACACGACACTACATCATTCCAAACCTCATTCAGTCAGAGGAGCATCCGTAAGGTTCGGGTAGGTCTACCAGCCTGGCTGGGCGCTCAACAGGCACAGCTGGCTTCATTGCTGTCTGGTCAAGGTGTTGGAACGAGTAGTGGAGGAACACAAGGGTCATAGCGTGATCCTCCATGCTGGAGAGGATGTGAGAGGGGATTCGATATGACTAAATTTGGGGAAAAAGGGGTGAAAATCCCAACCTCAAAGCCTGGCTTGCAATTAGCGCTCCAATTCACCCCAAAACTGTTCACTGGGGTTAAAATCAAACCACTGGAGATCCTCACCACCAAACTGGTAAAATTTTGCTTATATAAACTGGTCACACAAATTCAGAAGCCTTTTGTTAATTATTTCTTGTTTTTAGAAGCGGGTGTCTACATACTTTTGGCCACAGAGTATATCCAAAGTAAATAAAACCAAATTCTGACGAAACAATTCACACGAAGCCCTCACCTGAGCGCCGACCAGCTGCAGCAGGGCCGAGTTGACGGGCAGCTGCTCGATGTCCGTGCTGATGGCCGTCTGGTCGAAGGGGCAGGCCTTGCGGTGCAGCTTGCTCAGGCACATCTTGCAGACGGTGTGGCCGCAGCCGAGGCTGATGGGCCGCCGCACCGTCTCCTCGAACGTCTGCGTGCAGATGGGACACAGCAGGAACTCGGTCCATTGTGGCGCTTGGACAGGCATCGTCGCCGGACGTCTACGTGTACGAGCGGCCGTTCCTCAGCAGAGCGCGTGAGCGTGGGCGTTTCATCAAAGAAAAAAAGAGAGAGTCGGAGGATTCCACTGGAATCAAACTATCACGGGGCAGTTCGTAAAGGATGCCCATGCGTCCTGGGCGCTCTTCACATGGTGCGTAACCTGAAACCTGAAACGAATAAGCAGAGGGGATGTCGATGATCAGGGCTAATGTGTGTGATCTATAAAAAAATGGGCCATTGACATCACTGGTCTCTGAATCAACTTCCAGGAATCAATACAGTTGCTGAAAGAATACAGTTGATACAGACCCAGTAATGTCACTGGTCCAGTTTTCTCTAGACAGTTCTAGTGTTACACAGTGTCTTATAATAAAAAGAGTCAGACATTCCAACCTGATGGCTTGGACTGACCTAGAGTCAGGTGTATCCATCATGTGACAGCACATGATAAAGCCATGTTAAATAAAAGCGCACAGCACTGATGAATCCATTAAAGTCAGTTAATGTGCAGCTAAAATAACCGGTTACCCAAATAACCCATTTAAATAAGAACAAACAACCCAACTGGCTAGATTAGATTCTTGTACACAATTTCAGAACAACTGTATCGCCCCCAGATGCTGACCTATATACATAGTCACCATTAGTAAGAGGCCGTCTGACTCTAATACATAGTACAATAAACACAATGCAACGTATTTAGGAGAATAATCCTCTCCATGCCGAAAGATTAAAGCCAGGCTTACAGTGGGTCTTTCCACTGCTTTTATAAGAACATCACTTGTCACATTATATGAGATTATTTAAAAATATCTTGTCCAACTGAGCGAAATTATGTTATGCAATAAGATTCTTAATGTCAGACCTGTAAATAAACTGTCACGTCAAGTCATCAATCACGAAAACAAATCGACACAGAGGTGGCAATGTTATGCAATGTTTAAATGAAAGTTTGGAACCTTTCTGGTTAGGTAAGAGTGAACATCTTGGAATGTTATGCTCTACCCACATGGCCCGCCTCGGTAAGGCTGTTCAAAAGGCAAATTCAGCACGGGTACGGGTACAGGTACAGGTACAGTAGGGGTCAGTAAGGTTGGATTGCGTATCTGAAAACGTACCATACCTGAGGGTTCCACACAGTGGAAAAAAGGGGAGTGCTCATGCTAAGATTTTGGTTCAAAATCAAGCTTCTTCTATATATTGAGTCAATCGTAGTCACCTGTAAGGAACAATGAAGCCATGCCACAACACAAAACAGGCATCATAGAACTTCCCAGACTGCCAACATTTGTACTTATTTCAGTCGTTCAGTCACAGATAAAGAAGCATTGCAGAAATCACTGACAATAACCCAGACTGCCAGGGCATACATGACCCTTGGGCCAGTGGTAGCCTAGTGGGTAGAGCTTTGGGCTGTTACTCAGAAGATTGTCGGTTCAAATCCAGGCTTTGCTATGCAGCCACCGTTGGGTCCTTGAGAAAGGCCCTTAACCCTGTTTGCTCCAGGGGCGCCGTACGATGGCTGACCCTGAGCTCTGACCCCAGCTTCCAAAACAAGCTGGGATATGCGGAAAAAGAATTTCAAGGGCCAGCTGTAGCTTAGTGGTTAAGGTACTGGACCAGTGATTAGAGGGTCTCTGGTTCAAGCCCCACCACTGCCAGGTTGCTGCTGTCGGGCCCTCAATTGCTCAGACTGTATACTGTAACTGTACTGTAAGTTGCTTTGGATAAAGGCGTCTGCTAAATGCTGAAAATGTAAATGTCATGATTAACGGTTGATAAATAAAGGCGTCCTTCTTCTTCTAAAGGTTGAATCTCGAATCTGAAAACGTACCATACCTGAGGGTTCCACACAGTGGATAAAGGGGGAGTGCTCATGCTAAGATTTTGGTCCAAAATCAAGCGAGTTCTATTTATTGAGTCAATCGTAGTCACCTGTAAGGAACAAAACTAACAGGCATTATAGAACTTCCCACACTGCCAAAATTAGTACTTATTTCAGTTTGGTCACAGAAAAAGAAGAATTGCCGACTGTCAGGGCATACATGACCCTTACAGGTTGATAGCTGCTGGTTGTGATCCTTCAGCAGGATTTGTTTACATCTCATGGCCCCACTGTTTTCTTATTGCTTTGTTATGAAGCTCACAGTCACACTAAATATCGCGAGACTTCCCTAGTATCAGCCTGATGGCTGCAAGTATCGCGAGATTTAATTTGTGTACAACTGTTTTCTGCTTTGGCATTTGTCTTGACTAACTTGTTGGATCATTTTAAATAGCTGAATATATCTAAAAACAGAACTACACCTGCAATACAACTAAACTACAATGTAAAGCGTCATGTAATGTGATAAAGGGGCAACATCTTGTTTACAATAGGCAAAAACAGCTGAGCTACGGCTGCACCTCAATCCGCGTACTAGCGTACTACGTAGTGTGCCAAAACAGTACCAATACTTACGGTGTCGTTTGTGTTTAAGCACACTATTTAGAACGCTAGTACGAGGAATTGGACACAGCCTTGTAGCAACGTTAGCTATCCACAGCATGACGCGCTGTCGTATAACTTCGCAATAGAACCATATTTTACTCACCTATCCCATTTACTGACCGTACACGACACTAAATTAAGCATTTATAAGGATTTTTTTTACTTCGCGTCAACAAATACAAGCAACCGAAGTGTTTGCCGATTGCTCAGCCGTGCAAACTACAACCCGGGCTGTGTCCCAAAGGCAGCTCATCAAATAAACTAGTGCACTACTTACTCCACACAGGACCGTATGTTAATCCCTGGATAGTGCGCGTAAGTAGGGCACAAGTAGCTATTTGGTGTTCAGCCCAAAAGCAGCTAGATCAAGTTAGCAGTCGGAGATAGCACCGGTCCACACCCAAATACAGACATATTGGAGACAAAGTGCATGGTCGTGGTGTAGGAAAATGCACACATACTCATCCTCAATGAGTACAGACGCCTTCATCTTCTCTCAGCAGGCTGTCGGTTTATTCCACCGGTCGCCATGCAGGAGTTCCACAGGAGTTCCTTACACACACACACACACACTTACACACACACACACTTGAAAAAACAAAAAGCAGAACTAGTCCATTAAAGGGAAACGGAGCTGCTTGTGGTTCCAGTCAGGTACTGCAGCCCATGGTTGACTAAGGCTGGTGAATTCTCTGTGCCCATATAAATAGGGGTCAGCAGATTTCTGATATGAAAACCAGGGACTATTCTTCATTTTGCAGGCATATAATCGATAAAATATACAAGGTTAATATGGAGTAGGATATTCGGACGCCTCAGTAGCAAACGTACACCTTTTCCACGGCACAATGCAATGCCTTATGGTACAGCACCTTTTTTAAAATTGTGACCCTATAATTAGTGGATGTGTTCATTCCCAAGTGACCCACACTACACCCAAGTACCTGGCCAAATGTGGCTACCTATCTTGACCAGGAACCAAGCATACCGGAGTGGGCTGTATATGTTATTTATTTACTCACTTTCTTAACCGCTTCTCCAATTAGTGTCATGGGAGCCTATCCCAGCTTTTCAGTGGGCGCAAGGCACACAGTAACACCCAGGACGGGGTGCCAGTCCATCGCAGGGCAGACACACACACATTCACCTACAGGGTAATTAAGTGTCTCCAATCAACCTGACTGCATGTTTTTGGACTGTGGGAGGAAAGGACCCGGACCGCCCCACCTGGGGATCGAACCCAGGACCTTCTTGCTGTAAGGCGACAGTGCTACCTCCCCGGGCTGTATATGTGGGGCGAAAAAACATTACATATAGTGAAACAGATTTGATACATTAGTGAGACAATACAAGCACCATATTTTAATATCATATCAGGAAAAACGAAAACCATGTTTCGAATTAAACATTAAAAATTAAACACATCAAACCAAAAATCGTCCTGTTGTTGCTACTGCTATTGATTACAGTTAGTGTGGTATATTTGCTCACAGCATCTGGTGGAGAATGCCTCTTCTGAGATTAAAAACAGACAACAGCGCATTAGGGACAGTAAGAATAGTTCCAGATTTGAATCGTACTACACTGTAGGGTATCGTGCAATGGAAAAGGAGCTAAGGTGTACCAACCGGTGTACAGACATTGAATAAAATTCATCTACACATTTAGGCTATGTGCAAAAATGTACACATCTACACAACGAAAAAGGACTTTGGTGTAGTGATGTACTGCAAGTCAAAGTGCAGGAGACAAGATTTAACATTTATGTTAAACATTACATGTAGTGTGTGTGTGTGTACGGCACTTTGTCTGGAGCCACTGTCTGGTTGTAGCACCATGAAGAGTATTTTTTTCTTTATGAATAAATAGTTGCACAATTGTTACTACTAAGACTCTTGGTAGTTACTACTAAGATTATCTCAGTGCTGTTCAGTGGAGTCCTAAAGCCTTAAATGGCTCATGGTGTGGTGACAAACAGCTTGCTTCTAATCATGGGGAGACCTGCTTTTTAGTGGTTCTTGCATTACATTCGACCATTCGGGCAAATTTCCTGGATTTTATATTCGGGCGATAACTTTGTTTCTTTTAAATCATTTTAAATAAAATAAAAAGCTGAAATATCACAAACTTAGACCATATGACACATATTTCCACATTTAATCAGCAAAAAAAAGTCATGATTACAACCCATAGCTTAAAACATTTATTTATTTGTAATTGTGAAGTCACTCGTGGCAGATTTCAGTCTAAGATTTGATCTCATAACCCCTCCAGTCACTCAGAGTTGCAGAATCACTGAACCACTAAGCTGGCACCGCCAGTCCTGGTCATCCTTTCCAAAGTGGGTAACTCAGATGAACGAGCTTTTTATCTGCATGTAATCGTCTGATACTCTTCATGTCCTCCTCTGCCAGGCTGAACCCGAAAACCTGCAAAACAAAACAGAATCTAACTAAGAATCCTTTAGCACTAATTACAAACTAATGTAATCAAAAAATGTCAATTCCAAAAAAAGATGGGACAGTAAAATACAAATAAAACCAGAGAGAACCTGTGTTGAAAACAGTTCAAATAACTGATTCTACCTCATGAATACCTGAGAACAGTTTTTGCTTAATAATATGGCAGGTTTGACCTAGTGTAACCTGCACTCTTTACAATGCCAAGTTGCTCTAACATGAAGAATCTGCTTGTTTTACCACAGTGGGGATCTACAGTATAATTGGTTATAATGATTCCCGACTGGTGACTTCTCTGCACCCATATCAACAGAGCTAGTTTGACTGCACCAACCAAGTAGATGGAACAGTGGTCTTTCTTCTAGGCTAGGAAGAAAAGTCAAACAGACCACCAGAAACAAAACTGCTTTGAATTAAACACTGTTGTTTGTTTGTTTATTAGGATTTTAACATCATGTTTTACACTTTGGTTACATTCATGACAGGAACGGTAGTTACTCTATAAACAAGATTCATCAGTTCTCAAGGTTATATCGAACACAGTCTTGGACAATTTAGCATCTCCAATTCACCTCACTTGCATGTCGTTGGACTGTGGGAGGAAACCGGAGCACCCGGAGGAAACCCACGTGGACACGGGGAAAACATGCAAACTCCACACAGAAAGGACCCGGACCGCCCCACCTGGGGATCGAACCCAGGACCTTCTTGCTGTGAGGCAACAGTGCTACCCACTTAGCCATCGTGCCGACCGATTAAACGTTGTTGTCCACAGTCAAGTGAGCTCTATACAGATGCAATCGTAAGTATTTAACCCCTATTGCCAATAATGGGTGTTTTTTGGAACGTGTTGCATTAATCTGATTAGTAATTAGAAACTAGTTACAAGTTTTAACAGGTACAAGGTTAAACATTATATTTCTCTTCTTTGTGCTGTTTTTCATTTAATACCAAATTACCTGCTGTCCCATTATTTTTTTGAAACTGATTTGGTAAATTCATCATCACACACCAGAGTGCTCACTCCACATGGGTGGGGTCCCAGCTCATGTGCCTCCCATCATGCAACGTGCGCAAGGCTGCCATGTCCTTGTCCTCCAGTCGGAACCCAAATACCTGCACGCGCAGACGCAGACGACTTAGAACAACAGCGGAGCAACAGCTAATGCAACACAAAGAAGAACGTGTGCACGAGCAGTTTACATACACTTGTTAAGAACATGTGACTGTTTACTGAATGGCCAAAAGTATGTGGACACCTGATCATGTGCATTAAATGAAATGTTAATGTTTTAGGATGATATTTTAATTCCAAGTCCAGTTCTATTATTTATTTAATCCAGTTTTATGCTGGAACACCCAATTGCGTACAAGATCAAAGGATTTTGAGTTGAGTTCTACTGGTAGCAATCCGGCATAACACTAATAGCACCATGGTTGACAGCAGTGATGGCATAGTTACCTTGAAAAAGTAATCTGATTACTGATTACTCCTTTAAAAAGTAACTTAGTTACTTTATTGATTACTTGATTTTAAAAGTAACTAAGTTAGATTACAAGTTACTTTATTAGTTATATAATGCGGTCCGCTAATGTATCCCATAATGCAACTGGATCTGCGTAGGCGATTGAAGCGGAATAAGAAACAAGAAAGACGCGGAAAGCAGAGTCCTCTGTTCACAAGTGTAAGTAAGATAAATAAAATAAAAAATTTAAGACAAATAAATAACAAAAAGACGATAAATATCCTAAATTTTGGCGAGTGGGGTTTGTAATGAGTCTGTAACCATGGTGATATTACGTCATCACGTCCTCACGTCATCACTTGACGTTGGTAAGATGTACTTCTTTACCAGCCGAGTAGTGCATACTTCCAAGTGTATACTACTAAGTATGCGATTCCGGACGCAGCCCGTGACTTAGTTGTCGCATAGGACAGACGTCACTCCCCGAGACGCAAGAAGAAAGCAAAAAAATATCTTTTCACTAAGGAAAATGACAAAAATAGTAACGCACAGTAACTTGGATAAGTAACTTTAATCTGATTACTGGATTGGAAATAGTAACGCGTTAGATTACTCGTTACTGAAAAATGTGGTCAGATTAGAGTAACGCGTTACTGACCATCAGTGGTTGACAGTAGATACAGTGTTGTTGGGGTTTAAACACCTCACCTTTTTCTCCAACAAAAATACTGGTGATCATTCTTGCCAAATAACCTTTTTTTGGTAAATCTTACCACAAAACCCTCAACCAGAGGTTTTTAGGTCAAGTTTCAAGCTGCCAATTTTGCATCAGACAGCAGCATCCAATCCCAATCATGGTTAGACCTGCTTTTTGGTGCTTCTCGGATTACGTTTGACCATTCGGACAAATTTCCTCTCAGAACAACGTTACACTTTGGATTTTTTGGCTTCCACACCAGCAAATGAGTCCTTTAGGTTGCTGTATGTATACTTTTGGCCCAGCAGATGCTCAGAACGTCCACAATAAACATGAAAACAGTCAAACAACCGTGTTCCAGTCATTCATGTCTCTTCATGTGTATGTAAACTTTTGATTTTAAGTAAAGGTTAGATGATTAAATGGCAACATGCAGCACTAATGGTAACTAGTAGATCTTACAACACACATTTTGCGGACAGAACTCACCTGGCAGTTCTCAGAAATCCGCTCGGGCTTCGTCGACTTCGGAATTGTAACGACTCCATTCTGAAAAGGAATTAGAAAAAAAACACCACATGGCCAAATGTATGAGCTTCCTGGTCATCTGATTCTAAAACCATGGGCATCGATATGCAGTCGCCTGCCTTACCCTTTGGGTCAATGATAGCCTCCACTTGTCAGGGAATTTGTTTGGTTAACAGAGAATCCTTAACAACAACAATAATAATAATACATTTATTTTATCTAGCGCTTTCCAGAATACTCAAGACGCTTTACAAAAGTTACAGTATCAGAAACACAACACTAAACTAGCATTAAATTAGATCTGAATAAATAAATCAAACAATAACAAATCACAGGCTAAAAGCAGATGTAAACAAGTGAGTCTTAATCAATTACTTATATTTTACAATGTCAGTTCTGAACGTCGTACCTGAACGCTCCAGCGGATGCAGATCTGTGAGGCGGTGCGGTCGTACTTCTGTGCCAGCTGCAGGATGAGCGGATGGGTGAGCGCCTGGCCTTTAGCGAGCGGGCAGTAACCTTCGAACACTGTTCCCTGTCTGCGGCAAAACTCCACCAGCTCCCACGGCTGCTGGAACGGGTGGAACTCCACCTGCACAGACCGGCACCACACGGTTTACAACCAGTCAGAAAGGATAAATAAAGGCCGGTCACACCTGAAAACCTGTGCACTGTTGTGGTCTAGTTAGTATCCTAGTATTTTAGCTTTACCTTCATTTACTTGGGGAATTATTACATGTCCTACATAAACACAAAGTAATAAACACTCTTTCTTTCTGCCTCCTGTATTTAGGGGTCACTGCAGCTGATCTGATCTGCATAATCGATTCGGTACAGTTTTTACGCCTGATGCTGTTCCTGATGCAACTCTCCTGTCTCTATTATGTCCACCTCCCAATAGTTAGGCCCCTTTCTGCACTCCCAAGCATAGCTTATCATGTCTGTGTAGACGCCTGACCGGCCGATAGCACAGCTGAGATTCTAACCCAGCTAAAGTAACTGTCGAAAAATCGCTTCTGTTGAATTGTCCTTTACGGTTGTGCTTTTTATTGTATACCTGGTCAAATTATGTGGCTCCCCCAAGTGCGTTTCTGGCTGATGAATTACTAGAATGAATTGGAGTGACTGATCCATCAGCATTCTGACTTCATTACGTTCTTTCCTACCTGGTTGACGTGAGGCGTCAGGCTGCCATCTTCTTTCAGCTCCTCTAGGTGTGGGATGAGGAAGTTGCTCACTCCAATGGCCCGGCACAATCCTGCAGTATTTGAAAACGGTAAGTTTCTGACTAGATGGGGAACACTATTTGGACTCCTTGGAGCACTGTTCCATGTACTTTGTACAATCTTGGCACATGAAGGTGCTAAAAATGGTATCAAGTAACACAATACAGAGCTCCCAAGACTTTCCAATCATGACTCTGGCTCAGTCACACTTGCCTTGTTACCAGCAAGTTCCTGTAGGTATATTTTGACCCACTGGTTGAGAGAATATTTTCAGAAAACCCAAAATAAACCAAAAAAGAACCCGAATTTCACGTTACCATCATTCAGACAGAGGAAAAGAACATCTGCAGAAATCACAGCTTCATTTTAAATAGTTTGTTAGGAAGTACAGACACATTACAGAACAATATATGTGGCCTCCACCTTCGTCGTACAGCTCCTCCAGAGCCCTCCACGTCTCCATCCGGACCTCCCTGTTAGAGCGGCCTGGAACTTGGCAGTCGGGCCAGTGCATTAGATACAGATCTAGAAAAAACACACATCAGGCATCTATCAGACCGCAAACCTCAGCTAACAGGCAGCTCGGCCGTCAGAACGATCCGCTGATACCTAAATAGTCGACGCCCAGCCGGGCACAGGAGGCCCGACAGGCTTGCTTGGCACTCTGGTAGCCATAATCCCCCGGCCAGAGTTTGGTGGTGATCCACAAGTCCTCTCGCGGCACCAGGCTTTCTGTGATCGCCTTAGCCAAGGCTTCCTCGCAGCCATACCGTTTAGCCGTGTCTATGTGCCTGACTCCGCAGTCGCGGAGAGCGTAGACGACCGCGTCATGGGAGTAGCCACCAACGTGCGACGTTCCTGGAAAGAAAGTTATATGTGATGCCAAGCTGGTAGCAGGTGGGTCCATTTTAACATTTTTACTGTGATCTCAGACACATGGGCATTTTTTTACATTGTAGAGCAAAGAACGTTTACCTCGCACCCACCACCCACACCCTGGTCAAAATAGTACTTTGCACTAAACATGTTGTTGGCAGCTACGGTGAGAAATAAAAACACTTTTTGGTTCAATTTTAACCAATTCCTCAGGGCAAACTGCTGTCATTTCACCAGGGTACATGGGTTAAGGTTTAAAATTAACATTTGGGGGTCAGAGTATGATTCAAACCCCCCACCTCCTACCCCCCAGCTATATATACACCGATCAACCATAACATTAAAACCACCTCCTTGTTTCTACACTCACTGTCCATTTTATCAGCTCCACTTACCATATAGAAGCACTTTGTAGTTCTACAATTACTGACTGTAGTCCATCTGTTTCTCTACATGCTTTGTTAGCCCCCTTTCATGCTGTTCTTCAATGGTCAGGACCCCCACAGGACCCCCACAGAGCAGGTATTATTTGGGTGGTGAATGATTCTCAGCACTGCAGTGACACTGACATGGTGGTGGTGTGTTAGTGTGTGTTGTGCTGGTATTAGTGGATCAGACACAGCAGCACTGCTTGAGTTTTTAAATACCGTGTCCACTCACTGTCCACTCTATTAGACACTCCTACCTAGTTGGTCCACCTTGTAGATGTAAAGTCAGAGACGATCGCTCATCTATTGCTGCTGTTTGAGTCGGTCATCTTCTAGACCTTCTAGATCAGTGGTCACAGGACGCTGCCCACGGGGCGCTGTTGGCTGGATATTTTTGGTTGGTGGACTATTCTCAGTCCAGCAGTGACAGTGAGGTGTTTAAAAACTCCAGCAGCGCTGCTGTGTCTGATCCACTCATACCAGCACAACACACACTAATACACCACCACCATGTCAGTGTCACTGCAGTGCTGAGAATGATCCACTACCCAAATAATACCTGCTCTCTGGTGGTCCTGTGGGGGTCCTGACCATTGAAGAACAGGGTGAAAGCAGGCTAACAAAGCATGCAGAGAAACAGATGGACTACAGTCAGTGATTGTAGAACTACAAAGTGCTTCTATATGGTAAGTGGAGCTGGTTTTAATGTTATGGCTGTTAAGTGTATAACAGCATTCAGCCCTCCACTTTTCTGAATATGCTTTCCAGAATGTTTTGGACTGTGTCTGTGGAGATTTGTGCCTATTTATTTAGAAGTGCATTTGTGTTGGACCAGAAGGCCTGGCTCGCATTCCACGTTCCAATTCATCCTAAAGGTGTTCGATGGAGCTGATTGCTAGGGCTCTGTGCAAGCCACTAGAGTTCCTTCAGAGCAGACTCTTCAAACCATGTCTTTATGGACCTGGCTTGTGCTAAAAGAGGGCTGGCCTTCCCCAAATTGTTGCCACAAGTTTGGAAGCGTATTATTGTACTTAAAATGTAGACCGGGCTGATCACGTGATTTTCCTCCTTCGAAAATAATCGATACAGTTTCGAATCTGTTTTGCTGTTTGGTGGACAGATTCCATCAAAACATGAATTTTGGGGGTTGAAACGGCATATTAATGAGGATTTTGGGCAACATTTAAATATGTGTGGACTAAACTTTAATATACTTATATTTAATTTGCAATAAACGCAGCTAGGCTACAATAATAACAAAGACAAATGCTCCACAAACCTAGAAACAATTCAGGTGTACAACTGTACTCACCTAAACCAAGAATTGGGATTTTCAGTCCATTAGAGAGCTCTACTTCGGTACAAGACTGCATGGACGAAATGCTAACTGTGGTTTTAAGAGTATTTTAGTACAATACAGTGACCGCGATTTACCACAGAGCTTCGTTCAAACAAGCTCCTTGAGCAAAGAGTCGATTCCATCAAGAGTCGACTCTCCTATTCCAGGAACCGAGTGTCATGTGTCGAATCCAAATCTTCGAGAGCGTTTCGACGCAGTGAACCTGTATCGGCTCATTCTGTAGTGGAATCAAAAGTAGGAAAATCGAACTTTGTCCAAATATACAGACATATTCCAGGATCCACCTTACTTAAGGAGATCTGTCAGGTGTTAGAAGCTGTTGAAACACACATTTGTTGCTGATCACATAAACAATTTATTTATCTATTAGGATTCTAACGTCATGTTTTACACACAGTTTTATATTCATGACAGAAACGGTAGTTACTCGTTACACAAGATTCATCAGTTCACAAGAAGTTTAATGTCAAACACAGTCATGGACAATTTAGTATCTCCTATTTCACCTCACTTGCAAGTCTTTGTACTGCTAGAGGAAACCGACACAAGACACAGGGAGAACATACAAACTCCACATAGAAAGGACCCGGACCGCCCCACTTGGGGATCGAACCCAGGACCTTCTTGCTGTGAGGCGACGGTGCTACCCACCGAGCCATGGTGCCGCCCTCACATAAACAAAGAAACCAAACCACGGGTTTATCTTATCTACTGGATCCGAGTAGCACAGTCGCCTCATCCTGGGTTCGAATCCCAAGTGGGGCGGTCCGGGTCCTTTCTGTGTGGAGTTTGCATGTTCTCCCCGTGTCTGCGTGGGTTTACTCTGGGTGCTCCGGTTTCCTCCCACAGTCCAAAGACATGCAAGTTAGGTAACTTGGAGATACAAAATTGTCCATAGGGCAGTTGTAGCCTAGTGGTTAAGGTACTGGACTAGTAATCCAAAGGTCACTGGTTCAAGCCTCGTCACTGCCAGGTTACCACTGTTGGGCCCTTGAGCAAGGCCCTTAACCCTCAATTGCTTAGACAGTATACTGTCACAGTAATGTAAGTCGCTTTGGATAAAAGCGTCTGCTAAATGCCGAAAATGTAAATGTCCATGACTGTGTTTGATATAACCTTGTGAACTGATGAATCTGATCAAACAAACAAACAAAACTGGATCTGAACCCTGAAATTTGGTGCCGAACTGCATCATACCTCACGCCTCCAATTAAGAGCATCTTAATTCAATGTCATAACGTTGCTTGCAAAAATCCCATCTGCTTTCCATCATCTTAGCAACAAAACCAAACAAAAATGAAGCTGAAACGTTATTTACTAGAAATTCTTTTTTATTTTTAAAAACTGGTACATGTGCATGGGTCTAATACACAATTGGCCATGTCTAAGGTATGAAAGGTTGTATAGGGAGTCCGCTGCAACTGCAACTGCAACTTCTACTGGTCGAGGAATACAAATGTTTGGGCTCTCTGTAAGAATCCGACAATTTATGCATATCAGAGGAGGCAGGTGCTAGCCTGTCACTCTCCTCGACCAGCATGGCAGATTGCAATAGGGAAGGAAGAGATTTCCTGTAGCCTGGGTCTTCGCAGCAACACCGTCTCAGTACTTCACATATTCAGACTGGAGGGACTGCAACAGAGAGAACAGGACAAACAGAAAAAATTCATATATGGCCAAAAGTATGTGGACATCCGACCAGAAGCTTGTTGGTCTTTTAGCTTTGTAGCTTCCACTTTTCTACAGAGGCTTTCCACAAGATTTTGGATGTATCATAGATCGTATCTCATATATATCTATGAGAATTAGTCCCCATTTAGTCAAAAGAGCATTTGTGGGATCAGGCACTGATGTTGCAGGGGAATGCCTGGCCTGCCATCATCGTTCTAGTTCATCCCAAACATGCTTTTCTTTTTTAGCTCTTCTGCCTTTTGCACCACAGCTCTGGCTCTGACTAAGGAAAGCCTCAGACGAGCATGCACACAGAGGAAAAAAGCTGGACCATGCTATGTTCTTTGTATTCCTTCCCCGCTCCTGCTACCACCTTGACCACACAACAGGAGACCCTGATTTAGCCGGAAGCACCTCTGAGACAAGGGGTGTGCTCGAAAACCTAGTGCGCTCTCTACATTACGTCATTCTACGTGCGCTCCCGAGAAGGAGGCAGTGATAGCTCGGTGGTTAAGGTAATGGACTAGTAAACAGAAGGTTACCGGTTCAAGCCCCGCCACCACCAAGTTGCCACTGTTGGGTCCCTGAGCAAGGCCCTTAACCCTCAATTGCTCACTGTGTTTAGCTCATTGTGTAAGTCGCTTTGGATAAAAGCGTCTGCTAAATGCTGAAAATGTAAAGGAGGCTGTTCGAAATCCTAGATGGCTTAATATGCTCACTAGTAAGGTATCTTAAAATTTCAACGCAATTTTGACTCAAGAACGAGGAAACATGCAAAGCTTTTTTAGAGTTATACCAGCATTCAATACGGCACAACTTTTCTCACAGAAAAATAAAAAATAGGAGTTATTTTCAAACGTAAATAAATTATCATTAATTTTTCATTTGTATAAATGTGTACAAGTGTTTTTATTTGCAAATTCAGCTAGTGTAACCGTTTTCGATACACAGAGGGAGATGTTAGTTTACATGCTAGCTTGCTGTGCCAGCTCATCCCATTGGTTTGAATGGCATGATGCTAACTGTGTTAGCTTAGTAAGCGAACCCCGATGTTATCACTGTCTAAGTAGCGCGTTCGAATAACCTGGCTTATAAGTAAATGACTTATTAGAATCCTCTCTACTGAGGCAGCTGCCTATGTAGGCAGTAAGACAGCAAGGCAGCTCACTAGGTTTTCAAACACACCCAAGATGGACCAGAATATTAGACCGCTGGGCCACCCAAACAGCCCTGGAAGATGAAGTGGAGGGAACTGGATTTTAATGAGCAGTTCTACTTGAAGAAAAAGCAGGAGCCTGGATGTGGATGCTAGAAGAACTTTTCTGACATGCAGAAGAATCAGATGTGGTCTAAATATTGGAAGAAGAAATGGCAGCAATGTGAAGAACATGTACTGTAAGATGTGAAAGCTGGACGTGGCTAATCAGATAAGAACTAGTGATGGTCAGTGAAAAAGAAAAAAGTGAAACAAGCAGCAGCAGTGGTTGACCAGACTAGGATGACCAGCAAAACAGCTGTGGAAGAAAATATAGAAGGAAGTAATAGATAAAGCTTGACTTGGTCAATCAGTATAGGAATAACTTGTGGTCCACAATAAAGAAAACCAGTGGACGTGCACAAGGAGCAGATGGATCAGTTGTGTTAGCAGAATAAAGGAAAGAAGAATTCTGGACTTGGATTAGCAGAAAAGAACAAGCTGTGGTCAAGGACCAAGAAGGTAGCTGGCCTTGGACGTGTAGCTGAAGAACCACTGGAGCAAGAGAAGAACTGCCTTTTAAATAAAGAAAACCACGAGGAAACGAGGAACCCAGAAAGGAGGAAACTAAATATTTGCCAAGGACAGTAAGTTTGACAAAGACCAAATTTTTAGGGGCAGCAAAAACTGGACTCACAGGTATAGAGCGGCTAAGATGTCGACCCGTGAGCCTACCAAGTCCGGGTCGGACCGGGACTCTGGGATTCGGCCGGAAAGTCCCTCTCTTTGCAGGCCTGAGTGGAGGAGCGGGAGGATCGTTGATGTTTTCTGGCTCCTGTTGAAAGCTCAGCGCAGGGTATCCAAAGCTAGCGGCAGGCGGAGGATGGGGGGTGGACAGGACGGACGGGGGAACGAAAAGGGGAGAACGGGTGGAATACGAGGCTGAAGAGACGCCACTGTCCTCGTCTCTGAAGCTGTCTGGACTGTAGAGGTTTCCGAGGGAGCGGGCCAAGCGGGGTTTAAAGCTGCGGGGAGATTTATGGAAACACAGAAGTAATGGAGATGAGGTTAAAAACAGGAGCACAAACAACATACTGTATGACCGAAAGTATGTGGACACCCTGCCTATTTATTAAGTTCTGGTGTTTGAGCCACAACCATTAAAATAATTATATATATATAAAAAGCATGTTACCAACTTGACTGTACCACTGTTATGGCTTGACTGTGCCCAAAGCCCCATGAAGACATGGCTTGATGAGTCTGGTGTGGATGAACTTCAGTGCCAGGACCTCAACCCACTAAACACCTTTGGGATTTATTGTTTTGTCCAGCACTGACCCAACAACTGACCCTACAAACGACCCTACACAGACTTACGTCAGAGGTTTAAAAAGTTGAATCCACGCCGCTCAGGTGGCGCAGCGGTAAAAACACACGCTGGAACCAGAGCTGGGATCTCGAATACATCGTATCGAATCTCAGCTCTTCCTGCCGGCTAGGCTGAGCGGCCACATGAACGACGATTGGCCTGTCGTTCAGATATGGGCGGGACTAAGCCGGATGGGGTCTCTCTCTCTCTTACATAACTGATGTAGATGATGCCTGCACAGAGATGAGAAAAGAGTGCTCTCAGGGTGTGTCTCTCCGTACACAGGGCTGAGATGCACTGCACTCGTCAAAGTGTAGGTGATAAGATGGATACGGCCGCTGCCCACGTGTCGTAGGGAGCGTGGGTTAGCTTCGTTCTCCTCAATCAGAGCAGGGATCGGCATTGGTGGAGAGGAAGCATGACGCAATCGGGTAATTGGACGAACTAAAGGGGGAGAAAATGCATAAATATATAAATAAAAAAATGTTGAATCCACAAGAGGGGGCTTTGCACAGGTGGCAAAGGAATATAGAGAGCAAAGTTTGCTCCTCTGCACATACTAGGTACATGCTGGCGGGAGGCGTGTACTGGCCCTTAGTTAGAGGTCATGAGTGCATTGGGAAATTAGATATGACAAAGAAAGCTAGCTACATTTAGACAACTTGTCTCTGTTGCCTTTTAAGGAAAGAAAGACAGTTTAAGAACATTCCCAAGATGAACACATACACATCGAATTTAAATCACAGTCACCTCACCTTTTTAGGTTTCCTGCAGACGACGAGGGGCTTCGTGCCAGCCGCCTTGGCAGAGGGGCACCGGAAAATGGGAGATTAATTTTGGAAGACTTTAAAGGAGAAATGGTACCAGGTGCAGGAGATAATCCACTGAAACAAACATTTTTATGTTTTAACACATCATTCCAGCATCACACAGGAACTCCACCACCACATTTAGAAAGGGTGTCCACATACTTTCGGCCATATAGTGTATTTATATGAGCATGTCCCCTACCTGTAAGTGGACGGAGACCTCGGAGGACGCTGACACTTCAGTGCTCGCAGTTTGTCCCCCTGAGTTAGAGCCACGTTGTCTCCTAACAACTGGTCCTTCTGTGTAGAGAGGCCAAAAACATGCAAGGACGTTCAGAATTTCCTCTTCAGTGACCGCTTCATTCTGACCAGGTCAGTGTGGGCCTTACACCCATCCTGGAAACACCAACTCAGCTAAGGGAAATTTGGAGTCACTAATCCACTGACTGGCAAGTTTTTGAAGGCAGAAAGCAACCAGAGCCAAGGATTGACCTTAGATCTGTGCATCACCAACACTGCTTGTTAATTTCAACAATAGTGCTTTTACCCTATCCTGGTCGGGATGACGTGGGTCCAGAGCCAATCCTGAAAACACAGCCTAACTGTTGCAAGGCGCCACACATTCACTCACTCATTCACACCTACAGTTGAGGTAGAAGTTTACATGGACCTTATTGGACATCTATTTCAAAAGCATGGACAGTCTGGATGTCTTTAAGGACCTTCCCTTAACTGTTTTCATACACGTTAGTAATGGTTGTTGCTGAAACATCTGCATTTAACAGTTAAAAGTGGTGTCCACACACTTTTAGTCATGGGGTTTACCTTCAAGGTGTCCCAAGGTGGCATGTGTTTACGAGTAAGCCAAAAATATGTGGACACCCCTCCCAAAGACTGAGTTCAGGTGTCTGAGCCACGCCCACTGCTTAGAAGTGTATTAGGTTGATTCAATAAAATAAAGAATGCGCTTGTAACTTTGTTTTTTGTATTTATTTATGCATTTTCCTCCTTTTTTCCCCAATTTAGATCTAGATTGCGTCTGAGGAGGGTATATTCGCCAGCCCCATGCCCCCTCCGACGCGTGTGCAGTCCCTCAACACCTTCTTTTACGCCCGTGCCTCAGTGGCACCTCCACTTCTGTACAAGCGCCTCGGGCTGCTAACCAGGGTCCTTGCACAGCGTTTGAAGACCCCACCCATTTTATTAGTCCGGTCATTTCCCACCCAGACTTGATGACCTGTATAGTCTGCTGCAGGCACCGGCAATTGTGCCCGATAAATGGCGCCCAGCCGACCGGTAGCAGAGCTGAGATTCGAACCAGAACATCCCGCTGCGCTGCGAGAAGTTTGGAGTGGAGAAGCTCCACCAAGCTTTACTGCTTATCCCTGTGAAAGACCTAGTCGTTAGAGGGGTGTCCACATATATTTGGCACTTCTCACCTCGTCGACGTTTTGGGCGTTCAGGCTGGTGCTGCTGATGGAGACGTGGTCCATGCCGGAGATGAGATGGAGCAAGTCTCTGCTTTGATGCTGCTGCTGTTGCCTCTGCTGTTTGGATCGGTGCAGATCTCCATCCACCCACATGCTGTGCTGTTTTCTACATGGACAGAGAACCACGTTAGCATACAGGATTTTGGAACAGAATAACCAACATGCTCTTATTCAGGTGTCCACATACTTTAGACCATAATAGTGTATGCGCTAAAACTACTTGTAGATGGTCCGTGACCACAGCATAATGAAAGACGTTTATAAATCTCTTGAGGTACACACTGTTCTAGAAAGTTCTGCTGGGGTCCAATGACAGAACCAGGCCTGCAGATGCGGATCCAGGCGATAGCTTCTGCAGCTGTGAAGCCATAATGCTTCATGAGGTAGCAGCCAATCAGAGTGCCCGTTCTGCCCAGACCAGCTGCACACACATCAAAAGAAACAGAAGAGATATTAGGTTTATAATTACAAACCCAATTCCAAAAAAGTTGGGACAGTAGGAGAAATGTCAATAAAACCAAACCAGACAGCAATGATTGACCTGTATTTGATTAAAACCTGGCCTAAGGTTTGTGGACACCCGTACCTTATTATTAGGCTCCCTTGCAAGTCACCATGATACGCCAGGAGTGACCGATCAATCAAACCTGTAGGCCTCTATCCGGCCGCTATGAACTCTTCTCGTGTCACGAATTCGTCTCACCTTTGCAATGGACGGCAACAGCGCCGTCTGCCGTCTCACAGATGTGTAAGAAGCGGCGGACGATGAGGTCGCTGGGCGTGCTGCCGTCCATAAAGAACAGATCGTGATGCGCGAAGCCGGCGTCTGTGAATCTGCGTCCTTCGTAGATCTTCCTGTTGAGCCGGACCACGTCGGTGACGTCGTGCTGACGGAAGTAGGGGAAGTAGGCTTCAGGAGCGTGGAGCGGGTATCCTGTGTCACCGTAATCACAAATTATGATCAGAAAGAAAGTAGTCTGGCTTAACAAGGAAACACCTTGGGGATGAATTGGAATGTCCACTTTAGACTTTCACAAAGCCAGACGTCTTTGTCACTTACCGTTCTCGATTTTGCTCTTGGGATGAGGACCGCTGAAGGCCAGTAGTTTTCCTGGTACAATCCAGTTGAAGTCTCCGTTCTCTACACGCTTAAATAAAAGCAGTCAAGTTCATTCAAAGTCCTTTGTCCATTGTTTTTGAATAAACAGTATATGGCGAAATTAACGTGGACACTTGATTACAATAAAAAAACATGGGTTTTACGGCTTTGCCAACCTCCACTTTTTAAGGAAAGATTTGCACTAGATTTTGGAGTGTCTCTGTGGGAATTTTTGCCCTGGCAGTCAAGAAAGCATTTGTCATTTGTGAGGTACTGATGGGCACTGATGTTGGGTGAGAAGGTCTGGCTCACATTCTATGTATCCCAAACTGAACTGTAAAGCATGATGGTGGTAGTATCATACTCAGGGACCACTTGGCTAATGGAAGGACGACCTCAAAATACTTTAAAAGAAGACAGTTGTAGGGCAGTTTTAGCCTAGAGGTTAAGGGACTGGACTGATAATTGAAAGGCCGCTGGTTCAAGCCCCACCAATGCCAGGTTGTCACTGTTGGGCCCTTGAGCAAGACCCTTAACCCTCAGTTGCTTAGACAATATACTGTCACAGAACTGTAAGTTGATTTGGATAAAAGCTGAAAATGTACAAATGTACAAAATGTACAAAAGCATCAGCCAGGAGGTTGAATTTTGGAAGAACTTGGGAGGGACAATGATGCAAAACATCACATAACAGTTTTAAAATGGCAAAATCAGGCTGAAATGAACTTTCTGACCTTAAATCTATGGAGAAAATGTGGGCTGTACTAAAAAGTCAAGTCTGTGTCAAAAAAACAAAGAAGGTCCGACCAGAATTAGGTGTCACAAGATTAAAAGCATGTTGCTTCTTTTATAGAATTGATTTTACACACCTGTTAGCAAAGGTTGTGTCTAAAACACTTGAAAATAATAGTTAGGAAGGCTGTCCACAAACTTTTCGCCACTAAATCTACATTTAAGAAGCTAGTAGGGACTCGGATTCCTGTTTGTTCTCCTGATTCTTCTGGAGAACAGACTCTTACCTCATAATGCTCGTACTCCTCGACGTCGAAGGTCTCGAAGTCGAAGAAGCCGTGCTGCAGGGCCTGAGGGGGAGAACATCAATAATCAATGAACTTCATGCTCGCAGGGAGGATCGTGTCAACTCGGCTTCATGCTTCGGTGCGGAACGTGCAGATAATTGGACTAGATGATTATGGGTGGAGCTTCAGCTCCAGAACTAAACAAAGAACCCCAGTGAGCGCCCTTAACTAGAATAGTGTGTAGACTGAGACAGTTCTCACCCCACCAACCCCATTTACCAGTTGAAAGAGCCCCACTGACCAGATGATGGGTGATGGACTATTCTCAGCACTGCAGTGACACTTATTTGGTAATAACATGGTAACGTGTGTTATTCAGGTATAAAAGTAGCAGGGGCAGCAGTGTTGTTGGGATTTTAAAACACTTCAATGTCAATGCTAGAGGGAGAATAGCAACCCAACCTAAAATACAGGTCCTTCTCAAAAAATTAGCATATTGTGATAAAGTTCATTATTTTCCATAATGTAATGATAAAAATTAAACTTTCATATATTTTAGATTCATTGCACACCAACTGAAATATTTCAGGTCTTTTATTGTTTTAATACTGATGATTTTGGCATACAGCTCATGAAAACCCAAAATTCCTATCTCAAAAAATTAGCATATCATGAAAAGGTTCTCTAAACGAGCTATTAACCTAATCATCTGAATCAACGAATTAACTCTAAACACCTGCAAAAGATTCCTGAGGCTTTTAAAAACTCCCAGCCTGGTTCATTACTCAAAACTGCAATCATGGGTAAGACTGCCGACCTGACTGCTGTCCAGAAGGCCATCATTGACACCCTCAAGCAAGAGGGTAAGACACAGAAAGAAATTTCTGAACGAATAGGCTGTTCCCAGAGTGCTGTATCAAGGCACCTCAGTGGGAAGTCTGTGGGAAGGAAAAAGTGTGGCAGAAAACGCTGCACAACGAGAAGAGGTGACCGGACCCTGAGGAAGATTGTGGAGAAGGGCCGATTCCAGACCTTGGGGGACCTGCGGAAGCAGTGGACTGAGTCTGGAGTAGAAACATCCAGAGCCACCGTGCACAGGCGTGTGCAGGAAATGGGCTACAGGTGCCGCATTCCCCAGGTCAAGCCACTTTTGAACCAGAAACAGTGGCAGAAGCGCCTGACCTGGGCTACAGAGAAGCAGCACTGGACTGTTGCTCAGTGGTCCAAAGTACTGTTTTCGGAAATCAAGGTGCCAGAGTCTGGAGGAAGACTGGGGAGAAGGAAATGCCAAAATGCCTGAAGTCCAGTGTCAAGTACCCACAGTCAGTGATGGTCTGGGGTGCCATGTCAGCTGCTGGTGTTGGTCCACTGTGTTTTATCAAGGGCAGGGTCAATGCAGCTAGCTATCAGGAGATTTTGGAGCACTTCATGCTTCCATCTGCTGAAAAGCTTTATGGAGATGAAGATTTCATTTTTCAGCACGACCTGGCACCTGCTCACAGTGCCAAAACCACTGGTGAATGGTTTACTGACCATGGTATTACTGTGCTCAATTGGCCTGCCAACTCTCCTGACCTGAACCCCATAGAGAATCTGTGGGATATTGTGAAGAGAAAGTTGAGAGACACAAGACCCAACACTCTGGATGAGCTTAAGGCCGCTATCGAAGCATCCTGGGCCTCCATAACACCTCAGCAGTGCCACAGGCTGATTGCCTCCATGCCACGCCGCATTGAAGCAGTCATTTCTGCAAAAGGATTCCCGACCAAGTATCGAGTGCATAACTGAACATAATTATTTGAAGGTTGACTTTTTTTGTATTAAAAACACTTTTCTTTTATTGGTCGGATGAAATATGCTAATTTTTTGAGATAGGAATTTTGGGTTTTCATGAGCTGTATGCCAAAATCATCAGTATTAAAACAATAAAAGACCTGAAATATTTCAGTTGGTGTGCAATGAATCTAAAATATATGAAAGTTTAATTTTTATCATTACATTATGGAAAATAATGAACTTTATCACAATATGCTAATTTTTTTAGAAGAACCTGTATAAAGCCAGCAGCGTCCTGTGATCAAAAAGTGTCCACTGATTAAGGACTTAAGGGGAGATTAACACACAACCAGTGCTAACAGGGTGAGTATTCCCAATAAAATCCCAACACTGCTGCACCTGCTACACTTACACATCCCAGAACAACACACTACCATGTAATTACTGTGTTACAACTCCTATCCTATGAGGTCCATTTGATTTTTGATTGTGGGTGTGGATGAAATGTGGGTGAAAACCTGTAAAGAGCAACAGATGATCTACAGTCTATCATTGTATACACACAAAATTCATCTGTATAGGAGGTGTAGACTATAGAATAACGAATAAATGTAGGGGCAGTTGCAGCTTAGTGGTTAAGGTACTGGACTAGTAATCAGAAGGCTGCCAGTTTAAGCCACATCACCACTGCCAGGTTGCCACTGTTGGGCCCCTGAGCAAGACCCTTAACCCTCGATTGCTTGGATTGTATAGTCACAATTGTGAGTTGCTTTGGATTAAAGCGTCTGCTAAATACCAAAAATGTACACGTACTGTAGCATATAGCTGTACCTAATAAATTTCACAGTGAGTGTTTGTTTAGGGTATTAAATCAGGTGAGACATGTAACACTCAACCACTCCAAAAATAATATGCAAAAAAAACATCCCTCCTGGTTCAGACTCACCTTATGGACGCCTTTCAAACAGTCGAGAATGGTGAGGTTGTACGTGCAGCTCCCGAAGGCAGCGTCTCTGAAATAATGACAATCAACATAAAGAAAAAGGTTCACAATATGAACCCAGTGTACTTGCACACCATGTGGCCAAAATTATTACACCACATTGCAACTTTGTGGCCTCTGTTCCAGCATGACTGCTCCTCTGCGCAAAGCAATGTCCAGTTTGGTGTGGAGGAACTCCAGTGGCCTGGACAAAGCCCTGACCTTTACTCCATTAAACACTTAAGGAATAAAATTGAATGTCAATCTATTTACATCATTCATATCTCAATCAAACCAATTACTGATTCCTTGTGGCCTATACATAAAGAACATGTCATCCAGAAAGAGTTCATCAGGTGTCCACATACTTTTGGCCATAGAGTGTATGTGTTTGTTGGACTATTAGAAAGACAGAAGAGGGTAATGCCAGGTCAAGACGATGTTTACATGGGTGGCTAATCAGTCATGATCCACAAGAACCCCTCACAACATGGGGGCATGCATTCAGCAGGTCTATACCTTTCTCTTGGTGTACTCTACACATGCTATACAACACAAGGAAAAATAAGTAGCTGAGCAGTCTTTGTGACTGAAGCTCCTGCCGTATGTGTCCCAATGTCCAGCCATATTGATCCAAAATCATGATTTTAACAGTACCACAGAGCATGGTGGGGTGGTGCGTGTACCAGCAGTACACCTGCCTAAAAGCATCAGCACCTTTTTGTCCTATGTGTCCATTTTAAAAACAGACTTAAGTTCCTTCTTACCTAAAGGGCATGTATGAAACGTTGGTGCCAGATGTCAGTGCATCGTGGACCTCCTCTGGCGTTCTCTTCAAGTAGATTACCTAGAGTCAGATGGAAAGTGTTACTGTCATCCTTCGACGTGCAAAATTCCCCTCATCTAGAATTTTAAGACAAAAAAAGAGGCAGAGCGAGACCCACGGCGTAGGCGCTGATCAGGAAGGCGGCGTTGGCTCTCTTGTGCTGGTCGTAGCTGGTGTAGTGGATAATGCGCTTTCTGGAAAGAGTGAAGGACTGCAAAGACCCCAAAACAAAGTGTTAAGATTAGATGGATGGATGGATGGATGGATAGATAGATAGATAATCTTTATTGTCCGTCTCAAACTGAGACAGAAATTCGTCTTTGACAGGGCTTCAGTACACTCACAATCACAATCACACAATTAATTCACATACATACAACATAGGTTAAAACGATTAGAATATTATGTTTTATGATTTAAAATTGTGATTGCCGAAGGGACAAATGATTTTTTGTAAACATTTTCCGAGCTAGTGGAACCTCATATCTCCTTCCTGATGGAAGTAACTGAAAATGTGGGTGTAGTGGATGAGATGGGTCTGCAGTGATCAGTGTGGCCTTCCTGAGCACTGATTGCTCATACAATGCTGATAATGATGTCTGTGAAGAGCCTGTAATTTTGCTGCCTTGTTATAAACATTCTTTTCTTTCGGCTGCTTTAGTATTCAGGGGTCGCCAAAGCGGATCATCATGTCTCAGCTCCTAAGAGTGGCTTCAAGTCTGTCTTCTGATTTAAACTTAAAATGTTTTATTTAGTATCACAGTATTTTTACTGCACAGCTCTGACAGCCAGTTGTATCTTGTAAACTTACCTTCAGCTTCTTGTTGAGTTTACAGCAGTATCTGTAGAGCATGGCCAGATGAAGGGGCCCGAAATCTGCATAGAAACTGAGACAGAAATCCACCATAGCACATCAGAAAGCATTCTTTATATACTGTATATGTTACTGTCATCCTCCAATGTGCAAAATTTCCCTGATATATATTATAAATATATATGTTTTTGTTTGTTTGTTTATGCCTTTTCTCCCCTTTTTCTCCCTTTGTAGCGCATCCAATTACCCGATTGCGTCATGCTTCCTCTCCACCAATGCCGATCCCCGCTCTGATTGAGGAGAATGAAGCTAACCCACGCCCCCTCCGACACGTGGGCAGCAGCCGTATGCATCTTGTGACCTACACTGACGAGTGCAATGCAGATCATCACTGTGTACGGAGAGACACACCCCGACAGCACTCTTTTCCCGTCTCTGTGCAGGCACCATCGATCAGCCAGCAGAGGTCGTAATTGCATTAGTTATGAGAGAGAGACCCCATCCGGCTTAATCCCACCCATATCTGAACAACAGGCCAATCGTTGTTCATGTGGCCGCTCAGCCCAGCCGGCAGGCAGAGCCGAGACTCGATACGATGTATTCGAGATCCCAGCTCTGGTTCCAGTGTGTGTTTTTACTGCTGCGCCACCTGAGCAGCCGAAAGCAGTCTTTTAAAAGTACGTTTTTAAATCTGTGATCCTGCATTCACTGGGTCTTTTTTTATTTGACAAACAATCCATACCTCACTGATCGCATGGACAAAGCAACAGTCTCTAAGCCATGCTGAAGTAAAGCTTGCGCAACAGTGGGCGGTGTTACCTGTCTTCTACTAGTTTCTAAATCAAGACAGATCTGGATTTTTGTGGTTCTCTCATTACAACTGATCATCCAGGAGACTTACGGAGCAGAAGTATGTGGACTCACTTTTCATAGACGAGCTCGTCGTCCGTGCAGAAGTAATGTGCGTTCGCGGTGCTCTTCGGTTTGCCTCGGAGAGTGGCGAAGTACAATCGATCTGCAGAAAAGATGAAGACATTATTAACTCTTTTATTACCTGGACGAAATAGGGGTGGGCGGCACTGTGGCTCGGTGGGTAGCACTGTCGCTTCACGGCAAGAAGGTCCCGGGTTCGATCCCCAGGTGGGGCGGTCCGGGTCCTTTCTGTGTGGAGTTTGCATGTTCTCCCCGTGTCTGTGTGGGTTTCCTCCGGGCGCTCCGGTTTCCTCCCACAGTCCAAAGACATGCAAGTGAGGTGAATTAGAGGTGCAAAATTGTCCATGACTGTGTTTAAAACGTTCAAAGTGTAAAACATGATGTTAAAATCCTAATAAACAAACAAACCCTGCATGAAATACCTTTGATCAGTTCAGCAGCTTCAAATAGGACGTTGTCATTCTCCATTTTGTTTATGAATTTCAACATTTGCAGTGTTTACAATCGAAATAACTCGTTTTTATATTAAAATACTGTCATAGCACTATACCACGACACGGAAAAGTTGTTAAAGTTAATTCTCCGTCCACTATAAACAGTTCCATGTCAAAGTTTAAATTCCTAAATACTTAAAAGTCTCCCCTTAAACAGGCAACGAAGGGAATCAAACTTCTACCGTCCTTCTTTAAAAAAAGCCTTAGGTCGCGTCTCAATCCGCACACTACCTCACTACCTAGTGAGCTAGAATATCGCTCAGTCTCGCTTCTTTTCGCTTGCTATCAAGTACTAAACGGTGCGGATTCGGACACAACCGCCTCGAATTAAAGGGTCGTTGCTTAGCAACCCCGCGAAAAGCGTTGCCAAGGCGAAGCTCTGTCCAATCAGTGCCCGCCACGTAAAAAAGGCGGATTAATGAAGGAGCTCTGAGGAGGTGAAGATTGAGGCTAAGCTTCTCTGAGGAGGTTCGTCAAATCTTCTCATTCGATTAGTGAGCCACACATGGCGTTCACACGTTAAATATCACTCACTGATGTGCTCCACACGACCTCATATAGAAACAGAGCCCTTTTTTTTGTAAACACATTGGCATTAGCAGGACACTTTAATGTATAGAACTTCCCATGATACACAACCTCAGTGCAACATGTCAACTTTAGGTCGGTCACGGTTGTTACTGCTTACACAAGATTCATCAGTTCACAAGCTCAACGTCAAACACATTCACCTCACTTGCACGTCTTTGGACTGTGGGATAAAACCGTAAACCCAAACAGACAAGGGGAGAACATGCAAACTTCACACAGAAAGGACCCGGACTGCTCCACATTTGGATCAAACCCAGGACCTTCTTGCTGTGAGGCGACAGTGCTACCCACCGAGCCACAGTGCCGCCCCTGTACCAAAATAACCAACAAATTACGTTCTGACAACCTACTCTATATCCACAAAGTTCAATCAGTTCATCAGGACACAAGTTTGTTCCACAAGTTACTTGGATGAGCGACGAAACGTTTCTCTACAACAAACTTGTGTCCAGATGAACGGATTCAACTTTGTGGATTTGTGTACCTGGATCACTGAGCATGCATCAAGAAACCTACTATATATTTCCACCAAACACACAGCCTCAGTGCAACCTCCATCCATTTAAATGACCACAAGTAAGTCATCCGCTGTAGTCTTTCAATCACTAAATTCAATTGTAGAACTTTCTGCCCCTTTAAATGATCTCCAAACCCCATTTCAGGACAAGTTGGGACATTTTGTAAAATACTGTAGTAGTAAAAACAAGAATCTGTGATTTGGTAATCTCTCAGACTGTCAAAAGTACGAAAGTACAAAGAAATTACTGACTGAATTCTGTAATTATAAATCAGTTTAGGATTTGATGCCTGTAACACACTCACACTCAAAAATTAAGGCATGAGGCATGTTTACCACTGTACATCACCTTTCCTATTAATTATACTTCTTAATCATTTTGGAGCTGAAAGTGAATTTTTGCCCAATTTTTCCCAGCTGGATACTCTTCTCTTTATGATGTGCAAAACATTTCCATAAAAGACAGATCTGGACTGCAGGCAGGCCAGTTAAGCACACACACTCTGTGTTGTATGTTAATGTTTTTTTAATGCATTTTCTCCCCATTTTCCTGCCAATTTAGCGCACTCAATTTGTCTTCCACTGCTAAGGAATACCCGATTGAATCCAAGGAGAGCACGTCGGCCTCCTTTCTCGCCCCTGCATTCTGCACAGGTGTCTCTTCCGCCAATCAGGGTCCTTACACAGCGTAGGAAGATCCCACCCACACATAGTCCGGTCCCCACCTTGCAGATACGATGGCCAATTAGTATCTGTTGCTGGCACGGCCAATTATGCCCTCCAGATGGTGCCCAGATGACCGGCGGCAACACCGAGTATTAAGCCGAGGAGTTCAGAAACTCGGCGCTGGAGGTATTTAAATGTTTGACCAAGATTTGATCAAAATTAAATGTACGAGGAATCTTCAAAAAGTTTCCTCACTTTTATATTTTGGTTGGAAGCGGTGAGCGTGGGAGGAGTAATCGGTCGTGTCTGAGAGACTGAGAGTCGCTTATAGTCCGGATTTAGCTCCATCTGATTTCCACCTTTGTGGACGCTCAAAGAAGCTTTAAGGGGAAGAAGATTTTCATGTGATGATGATGTGAAAGCAGCGGTGCATCAGTGGCTACACGCTAAACCAGAAACATTTTTTGCTGACAGCATTAAAAAGGTGGTACGATGCTGGGAAAATACATCGGAAGGTGATGATGTAGAAAAGTGATGTAGTTTGTTTTTGAAATTCTTAATAAATAGAGTTGAAAAAAAAGTGCGGAAACTTTTTGAAAAACTCTCAGAGTATAAAAGAACATTCAGTCCCAGTCACATACATAATTAAAATCCAAAGACAACTATACAGTACATTAAGTAACCTCCTTTGAGCGTATGTTACTTTTAACTTCAACTGTATGTCTACAAGACATTTTGTAATGATCCAGGGATCTAAATATCATCTGAAAATCTGTTATAGCTTACCAAGTCAAAATCTTACCTGCAATGTGTGTGATCCAGGCTGCTGGGGGCACCATGGCTGGAGGTCTCCTTTTGACTCGCCAGTGCCCCCCCAAAACTGGTGAACGGTACATGCCTTCATTGGCGTTAGTAAAGTCAGAATGATGACTTTATTCCTAAAGAAGTCCTCATATGACCTTTACCAACATATCTTCTTTGAAAAAATCAAGAAATCTGGGTCAGAATCGTAGACATCTTCATGGGCAGACCAAGAAATACAGAGGAAGATCCACAGAAACCAGGTACAGAAACACACTCACCTGAGAATGTGACACGGAACAAGAGAAAGACCAGCTTAAGTTACAGACTCAGGTTGCTTCTAAAAACAACCCAGCTCTTCTCTTCGTGATCCATTACACAGGCTTTCCATAAGTCAGGAGATGCTTTATGAAGCCTAATCCTGGACTTAGTGACTCCAAAACAACTAAGTTTGATCCCTTTAGGTCTCTGCCAACAGTATGAATGACCAGGTCCTATTCTGGACAAAGATCCAACTGCCTTCAAAACTGGTTGCTTGGACGTGTGATATGAAGACGTATCATTTGAGACAATGACATGTTCAGGTCTGATAGAGGCTGGTTACTACTAGCAGGGTGAGGTTACTAATAAAGACACACGAGAGGTTATTAGAATAATGTGGACACATCAGAAACCCAAGTAGGTGTGTTTATTTATGGCACTACATGTCAGCTGGGAAGAATCAGTGCCGCACAGCATCATGGGCCAGGTAACCTGGGTTTGTCTTTGGTCGCCCAGGTAAAATTTCATATTCTCACTGCGTCTGGGTGGGTGTCCTTCAGGTTCTTCACTTTTCTCCCAAAAGACATGCAGAAGGTGTATTGAGTGCTCGATATTGCCTCTAGAATAAGTGTGTGTTGCTCTGTAATTATCAATGATCAATTATTGAGCGCTTCAGATGCTCTTTTGTGCCAACTGCCATCAGACTGCATAACAATAACAGAATACACAGGCTGTCCTCACACTGATGAGCCAGCTCCCCCCCTACAATAACTCAAGACCCCCCCCAACCCTTTTGTCCAGCACTGGACTCTGTTTCATTATTCACACATATGTATATATTTACATATAGAATATATAGTGTTTTTATGATATTGTAGTAATTGCCATACTGTTGTATAATAGTAATTGCATAGCATAGCTAAATTTTTTTTATAATTTCCTTATTATAATTTCCCCATACTTTTCTTTAATCTATCTATCGATCTATCGATCCATCGATCCATCCATCCATCTATCTTATTTTTTATTTTATTCTACTCTATTTTATTTACTGTTTTTACTGTACTTACACTGTACTGGAGCTGCTCGAATTGCCCCCATGGGGATCAATAAAGGAATCTTATCTTATCTTATTATCATTATTACTAGAATTAGTTGTTATTGTTATAACTAGGGTTATTCTTTATTATTATAATTATATTGTTATTAATATTATTATGTTGGTGTTGTTATTGATTATTACTATACCATTCATTATGCTATTATTATCATAATATATAATTATTTATTGTTATAATTATTATTATAATTACAATTGTTCACACTACTACTACTACTACTACTACTAATAATAATAATAATTATTATTATAATTATTATTATTATTGTTTTATTATTGTTTTACGTCATGACAAATACGCCATCTGATTGGTTGATCATTGTGGCTGGAGGTGTGGAGTTAGTAAAGGTCGCCTCAGCCATTTACCATTTACCATTAGCCATCTTTACCAGATACTTCACTCACATATAGGTCTAGGTCTAGATCCTAGACCTAAATTATAGACCTAGAACTGGTCCTAACGTTTTGGTTTGTCAATCTAAATTGGGACTTTGTAGCTTATTTCTGAAAAATAATCGAATCTTGTATTTCAAGACTTGGCCACAAGGTGGTGCTAGAGCTTAAAAACGGGATCTAGTTCAACATCGTGGTACAGCAGAGAATCCTATTAATCTGGACTCAGCAGGTGATATGTTATCAAATCCAGATCTGTTATTTATATTAAATAGGTAGAAGTCTGAATGTAAAAGAGGTTAGGTTTTTTTTCTTGAGATTATCTGACCGGGCAGCTTTGTCATAAACCACTGCATGTCTGGGTGACCTTGAGAAGCTGGCAGGGTGCTGAGTCAGCGATGCCACAATCAGTCTGGACCAGAAGGATCAGCGGTGTGTGGACTGAGATTACAATCTCGGACTCTGCTGGGTCATCAGTGGCGTGTTTATCACAAACATGTTTGTCATGGCAGTCCTGGGATTCTTCTGTGACTGAATGATTGGAGCGCGCACGTTTATATCTAAAAAGCTTCTTACTTAAGCTTATTGTGTTTTTTCTTTACTAAGACAATAATTGGCTTTTTAAATATGAACCTTTACATTACTCACAAAAGTACATTTTACATTTACATTTTCGGCATTTAGCAGACGCCTTTATCCAAAGCGACTTACAGTACAGTATACAGTCTGAGCAACTGAGGGTTAAGGGCCTTGCTCAAGGGCCCAACAGCAGCAACCTAGCAGTGGTGGGATTACTAGTCCTGTGCCTTAACCACTAGGCTACGGCTTACAATGAAGTACGAACTTCATTGTAAATATAAACAAATGTACGTAGAATTTGATGCCTACAACACTCAAAAAGCGTGTTTACCCCCATACTACACTTGTTCCATCAAGCACACTGTTTAATAGTTCAGGAACTAAGGACACTAATTGTCTGCAGGCAGGCCAGTCAAGCACATGCACTCAGAGCTTATGAAGCCACACTGTCGTAGGACGTGCAGACTAAAGCCTGGCATTGTTGGCAGCATAAGTCTCTCTAAAACCCATATAAATGCCTCAGTGTTAATGAGGCATTCATGCACACATGCAAGGTGTCAAATTTAAAATGTGTTTATATTTATATTGGTCAGTGAAAACATTGGAAAGGTTTTCTTTGTACTTTTAGACAATGTGCATTAATCTTCCTCTAGTATTTAATCAGTGGACACTTTCTGATCGGAGGGCGTTGTTGGCTTTATATCGAGGTGACTAAAATCCCTAACAACATTGTTACACCTGTTACCATGTTAGTGTCATTCCATTGCTGAGACCCAGGTCCATTACCAAAACATCATCTGGTCATGTTAGCTACACAGTGATGTTAACTTTGTTGCTCATTATTCAGCAAACTGTGTTAACTCACAACCTACTAACCTGAAGGGTGTGAATAATTTTTCCCAGCACTTATGACAGCATGACTGAAGGTATCGTGTTATAATGACCTTATAGCCTAAACAGAGTCGTCATTTGCCATTTAAACTCATCCCTCACCCGTCTGCGGGGTGATAAATCCGGTTACACGAGGTTCTGCACCTGAGTGCCAAACGAGACGTCACATGACGTAAAGGGGGGCCACAATAGTCCTGGATCATTTTTAGATGGTCATTACTGACCGTGCAAACTGCTGTTGGCTGCTGTGGTCACTTAAGGATGTTAATGCATCTTCAGGTAACCTTTAACTACAGATAAAGTTGCATATGTTACAGAACAGTGGTCTCTTATCAAGGTCAGGGGGGAAAACGTGACCGTTCACACCACAACTTTGCTAAGAGGAAGTTTTTCTGGATGGTCTGGTCAGATACATTTTATGAAGCACTAGTACAGGTTTGCAATAAACTAAGAAGCTAGTGGAACACAAGTGTGACTGTCCACTGTCAAGCAAGCTTTACAGCACAAAGAAGTAAAACAAATCTAAAGCAGGGGGCGTCTTTCTGGCACGGCAGCCACTAAGCCCATAGGAATCAACTTGATTTGAGCCTTAAAGTAGGGGCTTCTTTGCTGAGTATTATTGGCATGGTGACGTAAAGCTGGCTTGACTGTGTACATATTTTGGGGTGAAGCATTGTGGGACAACAATACAACCAATAGAGTTCAGCGGTGGTGTAAGAAATCAGCCGTGCTGGGTGGGATCCTGGAGCTAACAGAAGTCCTTCATTAGCTTCATCAGATCGAGGGCTTAAGATGGGCCATGTTGCTTTAGGAGATCAGCAAGATATTCCATGTTATGTGTAAACTATATGGACAAAATTATTGGAACACCCCACTTCTAGCCACAACAGTTGCTAACGTGTAATAAATCAGTTATATAAAGGTAATTATACACTTCCAAGTTTAAAGTGAAGGTTTAGGGAAGGCCCATTCCAGTTTCAGAGGAGCTGTAGCCTAGTGGTTAGAGTACAGGACTAGTAATCAAAAGGTTCAAGCCCCACCACTGCCACCACTTAACTTTCAATTGCTCAGAGTGTATACTGTAAGTCGCTTTGGATAAAGGCGTCTGCTAAATGCCGAAAATGTTAATGACCGTGCCCCTGTGCAAGGTCTGTAAAGACATGAAAGAAACTCCAGTGTCCTGCACAGAACCCTGACCTCAGCCCCACCCAACAGCTTTGGAATGAACTGGAGCATCAACCAAGGCTTTCTTGACCCAGCTTTGTGTACGGAGGAACAGTTTAAGGAACTGGCCACATACTTTTGGCCACATATTGTAGTTTCAATGTTTCCTTTCTGGACCAGCAAGGATTATTTTGGCCATTACAAATGTTTTATTTTTTATTTGGTTAGCGCCGGTCACAAATGGGATGGTTTTAACAGTATGCAGACTCCATTCAAACTCAAAGCGTTAAAAAAAAGCAGAGCAGAAAAACACGACACGCACAACGTCGAACAAAACGAACGGCGTAAGTTCATTTCTCTGTCCAAATAACTGTGAAACAAAATTACACGATACAAAGAAAGCATTTTTGGTCCAAGCTTTAACTTGGGACAGTAGTACAGGACATGATGTCTGAAGAGGAGCCTTCCCATTATTGCAGACGCACTGAAGTGAATCTAAAGTTCCTACAGGGCGGGAGTAGCCCAGCTCCTCTGAACCACGATGGAAATACCCAGAATTCCACCCAGCAGTGGGATTTCTGTTTCCTTCCGGTGCTCCTGGCAATGTAACCGTCCATTTTGATCGGACCTAGGATTGAGCCTTGTGGGACGCCACTGCCAAATCTTGAGTTCCAGGTGCTGGAGTCGGTTTCCGAGGCGCCCACGAGTCCATGCTCCATGTCTGGCTTAAAGTGGTCATAAATAAGGTGTTTGCCTACCCCTAGGTGGCATCTGCTGACTCTGGAAGACCTCTAGAAAGGAAACGTACACAGAACCCGACCGCACTACAGTGGAATGTGCTGGATATTTATACAAATAAATATGCTTATATTGACTGTACATTTTATTAATGGATACAAGATGCTAGGGAATGCTAAGTATGAGACAAGTGAAGAAGAAAGGCGCTTTCAAGACAGCTTATATTGCAGATCTCTACCTGACATTGACCTGCTGACAGGCCTTTGCTCCCCTCCCCCCTACGAAAACCCCTACAAAGCTGTTCAGGAATGTTCCATTTGGCGTGCTCCATAAGGAGCCATCAAGCTAAACTCTGCCAGAAGGATCTCCGGCAGGTTCTAACGAAGCAGCACTGGTTCAAATTGCATTGGCATCATGCTTTAAACACACAAATAACAAGAAAACAAGTAGGCGTTCGCCACAGTGAACTAGCTAGCTACAAAACGGATGACCACAAGCCACCAATATGCTTTAAAGTGCCTCAGCATCAATCCCACAAGTCTCTGGAAGTGTCTCAGAAAGATGGAACACCATTCTTCTGAATGATCTTTCCTTGATTAGTGTACGGACAATGGTGGTGGAGAGCGCTGTCTAACACACAGGTCCAAAAAAGGTCATAGCCTATGATCGACAACAATTCCACGTCCCCTTGGGGCCTGTGAATGGGGGGGACACGTCTTCCATCAGAACAGAAATGTTCTATTATTTTAAGCAGTCCAAAAAGCTTTCTGAATTTGAATTGATTTGCAGTGACCCTTCCCTCCAAGGGGACAAGTGGACCCAAACCATGCCAGCAAACTTGCCCCCCCCCCTTCCCAGAGCAGACCCAAATACAGCTGTTATCACAGGGTCGATCTCTGGAGTGTAAATATATTAATTTTTAGTTACTCTTGGAATGTAACTTCATTTTAACCGGACCTAGGATGGATCCTTGGGGGACACCATGGCAAAATCTACTATTAAAAGTGTTGGGCAAGGTACACACTTGGCGCCCAAATCAAATATGTAATGTGACGGATATTTGTACACAGAAGCATGCTCTTACTATAGGGGGTCGATTGTTCAAGCCTGTACTGTTCTCTTGGTGTAGAGACTCTTTCCCTGACAGTTCTTTTTCTTTATTTACACTCCTGCTTTTTCGGTTACCCATCCGTAGCTAGTTAGTTCACCGTTTTTTAGTGGTGTTTCTGGCCGTCATCCTATCAAAGCAACCTGAGGGTTTGGAACTATGTCTACATACAAATGAAGCTCCATTCCATACTTGGGGCAGACGTTCACACACCTTCGGCACCTTCAAACAATATTTTCAGTTAATCGATCAAGGCAGCTTTCCTTCACATAAATAACAATATCATGTACATTCTTAAAAAGTAAAAAAAAAAAAAAAGAACAAATACATCATCGAATGATTGCTAGGACATGTACACGGACTGCTACATGAACACTACAGGCTTCATAAAAACATACAGAGGCGTGGTCTTCATCGGACATGGTCCATGGTCTTGTTGGCGAGTCGTCCTTATATAACATAACGTCTGTATCCGGACTCCGGAGTCACTGATGGTTGATTATCACGCTCAGATCCCTGCGGTACGTCAACATACATACAAGCAGTTTACACAGTTTGATGATTTTTCCACGTCAATATTCAAGGCAGTAACGATAAAACTAAGAAAACGTCGGTGGCTGTTCCTGTGCTAGTGAGGATAATGTGATTGCTTCGTCTCTGAGACCGTGTGTGTGTGTGTGGATAGGCAGCTTTGTGATGGACTACTCGAACAGCCGTGGAAAGTTAAAGGCCCCTGAAGAGACTCCGGTCCGTTTCAAGGGTTTAAGGAGCCCTGACAGGGAAGCGGAGGTCAGGTGTCGTCGTCCGTGTCCTCGATCAGGACCTTGGTGTCGCGCATTTTGGATCTGAGGAGAAAAGAGTCGTTGTTAGAGACGTCACATGACTCGTTCAGCTGATAAATGCACAAACATGTATTGTTTTAAGCAGTCCAAAAAACTTTTAGTTGATTTGCAGTGACCCCTCCCTCCAAGGGTACCAGTGGACCCAAACCATGCCAGCAAACCTAATTACAGCCATTATGACAGGGTCGATCTCTAGAGTGTAAATTTCTCTTTTTTCTGTCACTCTTGGAATGTAACTTAATTTTAACCGGACCTAGGGTGGAGCCTTGGGGGATGCCATGGCAAAATCTTGGGCAAGGTACGAGCTTGGTGACCAAAGCAAAGACAATCAACCGTACCGCTTTGGAATGTGGAAAGTCGTTGTTAGAGACGTCACATGCCAAAAGTATGTGGACACCACTCACTGTTTTGCTGAGAGTAAACTACATAAAACTAATGTAGTGTGGCCTGAACACCTTTGGGATGAATTGGAATGCTAACTGAATGCAAATCAGTGTCTGGGCTCACTAATGCTCAGGCACAAACTCCTACAGACACACTCCAAATCATCAGGCTTTTAGGACCACTAAGTGGTGGTGCAACCATAATAATGCTCATCGTTTAGGAATGGGATGTCCAACAAGCTCTTGTTCAGGTGTCCACGTAGTTTTGGCCATATAGTCACGGCAATTCTATGGTTTCATTATTTTTGCAACCTCTTTTTTCGTGACTGAATGATTCACAAATAGAAAGTGTGTGTAAACAGTGGACTTTCAGCCAAATGCAGCCCATTGATATGACCAAAAGTATGTGGACATCTGAGTTTGTTGGACATCTGGATAAAAAACTATAGGCATTAATATGGAATTGGCTATAAAATAGTGGACACTTAGTCAAAAGTGCATTTGTAAGGTCAAGCACTGATGACCTGGCTTGAAGCTGGGGTTGAGATCAGGGCTTTCTGCAAGCTACTGACCACACCAAGCTCGTAGAACCAAGTCTTTTTTCATAGAGCTCGCTATGTAAAGCTAGAGAAGGAAAAGCCCTTCCCTAAACTGTTGCCACCGACATCCAACATTTCGATATGTAATGGTCGACATGATGGTGGACGTACTGGGAGGCCAGGCGAGGTCGTCTCAGTGACATGCTGTAGCTCCTCTTCCAGTTCTTCTTGCCCTGACGGTTCCTGACCCCGTCCTCCTGGTCCATCATCTGCTCCAGCAGGGTCTGGTCGTCCGCGTTGAGTGGAGCCACCGAGATGTCGCGCACCGCTCTGAACTCACCGCAGTTGTTCAGGTGCTCGTTCTCCAGACGGAAGAAGTTCCACACGAAGCGCCTGACGAGGACAGAGCACAAGGAGGTTTAATACCAGCACTGCTACTCCTGCTACACAGAGGCGCGTCATGGCCACGCCCCACTCACCAGACATACAGAGGTATGGTATGCAATTACTGACTGTAGACCCGGCAACCTATATCTGTAGTGGTCCCTTTCAATTTGGGGTGCAGGGGAAAGTGGGGGGTTTAGGGTGACAACGTGTACAAAACAACAGGTGGACTACAGTCAGTAATTAGTACAAAGCATTAGGAGGACTACAGTCGGTATTGGTACAAAGCAAGAGGCAGACTACAGTCGGTAATTGGTCCAAACAACAGATGGATTACAGTCAGTAATTGGTACAAAGCAACAGGCGGACTACAGTCGGTATTGGTACAAAGCAACAGGCGGACTACAGTCGGTAATTGATCCAAACAACAGCTGGATTACAGTCAGTAATTGGTACAAAGCAGCAGACGGACTACAGTCAGTAATTGGTACAAAGCAGCAGACGGACTACAGTCAGTAATTGGTACAAAGCAGCAGACTGACTACAGTCAGTAATTGGTACAAAGCAACAGGAGGACTACAGTCAGTAATTGGTACAAAGCAGCAGACGGACTACAGTCAGTAATTGGTACAAAGCAGCAGACGGACTACAGTCAGTAATTGGTACAAAGCAGCAGACGGACTACAGTCAGTAATTGGTACAAAGCAGCAGACGGACTACAGTCAGTAATTGGTACAAAGCAACAGACGGACTACAGTCAGTAATTGGTACAAAGCAACAGACGGACTACAGTCAGTAATTGGTACAAAGCAGCAGACGGACTACAGTCAGTAATTGGTACAAAGCAACAGACGGACTACAGTCAGTAATTGGTACAAAGCAACAGACGGACTACAGTCAGTAATTGGTACAAAGCAACAGACGGACTACAGTCAGTAATTGGTACAAAGCAACAGACGGACTACAGTCAGTAATTGGTACAAAGCAGCAGACGGACTACAGTCAGTAATTGGTACAAAGCAGCAGACGGACTACAGTCAGTAATTGGTACAAAGCAACAGACGGACTACAGTCAGTAATTGGTACAAAGCAACAGACGGACTACAGTCAGTAGTCAATTGGTCATAATTTAGACACTACAGTTGAAGTAAATTTCAGATTTGCATTGGAGTTACACAAAAAGAACTGGATCAAACAGTAAGCCTATTTCTGAAACATTCATGTAAAGGATTTAGGCTGTTTCCAAAAGATTTAGACATTGTTTTATCACCTGAAGACCTCCAGCGGTGGGAGAACAGTGGCTATGATGTCAAGAGTGGGTCCGCCCGAGACCTTCAGCACCCCGATAGAAAGAGGAATGGTCCAGGCAAAGCGCAGGATCACGTCTTCTAATATGGCACAATAATAATACGCCTGTAAGAGGAGAAGATCCAACACAAAGATCAACGTTATAGCACCTTTACATACGCAGTTTAGCCAAAAGTATGTGGACACCAGTTTAATAGCTCGTTGGACATTTAATTCAATGTCCTCGAATGTTCTTGGAGGTTTTAGTGTAAATTCACACCCATTTAGTAAAAAGAGCACTTGTAGAGGATGGACAAGAAGGCCAGTCGTACAGTTGACATTCTTATTCATCCCAACGATGTTTAATAGGAGTTTCTTCACACCGTCTTGTCGAATTACGTCTTTATTGACCGTGATGCTGGTACAAAACAGTAAAGGTAAAGGGCCTTGCCCAAACTGTTTAGAAGCATGTCATTTCTTTGAAATAGCTCCGAGAACAAGGGGTGTGATCAGGAGACGTCCACAAACAACAGTGAGCGGTCTCTTACTTTCTGTGGGTAGACGATCTCCTCTCTGAGAAGCGCGTTTTCTCCGGCGTTGCGGTCGAACAGCCCCCAGTCCATCTTCAGGTCCCAGATGAGCGTGTAGCAGGAGTTAATGATGGAGCAGGCAATCAGCAGGTAGAGGAAAATCTCCCTGTCCGGGTGGCTGTCCGCTAAAAACGCATCAATATGAGCAAATAAATAAATAAAAGATATGAACTGACCTATTTAAGGTTCTGGACTATTGATCAGAAAGTCAATCAATAGACCCCCCTTATCCCAAATTTCATAACAATCATGTCCAATTTCCAGACTCCTCCTCCTTCCTCCAGACTCCACTTGCACTACAATCCGTGAATCATGCAGGCACCTCAACCAGCCAGCAGAGGTCGCAACTGCAGCAGCAGCAGCAATAAAGAATCCATTCCACCTTTGTGCTTGTGTGGGTGCCTGGCCAGGTCAACAGCACGGCTAATATTTAAACTTCCGCATTAAACATAAGTCGAGTTTTGTATCTCCAATTCACCTCATTGCATGTCTTTGGACTGTGGTAGGAAACCGGAGCTCTCGGAGGAAACCCACGCAGACATGAGGAGAACATGCAAACTACACACAGAAAGGACCCGGACCGTGCTACCCACCGTGCCACCCTCTCAAGTCCACAATAATAGGACATGTTCTGCTAACATTCTGTTATTGTTTATACTGGCTTCTGCAGATTAATACAGAACGTCAGAGAACGTTTATGGAGCACCACGCTATACTCTCCGGTATTCTTCCACCATTTGTGCCAGTCGCTGTTGAAAGGACAGATTCGCCATCCGACTTTGTGATTTACTTAGCCTCCGACCAGACCTTTGTCTCCACAAGTGACTCAAACTTGAGACGCGGATTACTAATTTTTAGAGATGGAACGATCGATCGGCTATGAATCGGTATCGGCCGATTTTTTATCAAAATATGCTATCGGCGATCGGCCGATATCTCCTAAAAGTAGCCGATCCGATGGTGTGATATATAAAAGATCATGTTAAGCTTAACAGCTCAGTGGATTGATCCAGACTTTGAGCTACGAAGCGCCAACCATCGCATCAAAATTCGTCAACCATCGTACAGAAACCACAGTGAAAGCTCTTCATGACCTAAAATAACATCATTAACGTTGTGCATCATACATACGATGTAATTTTGCTGATTGTAATATTTACTTTAAAAAGATAATTCAACCCGGTCACATCTGAGTCGATTCTATCAGCACGTTATATAAACTCCTGGTTCACTTTGGTAAATCGTAAGCGGTTCTTGCTTGTGATGTAGATGAGAACAGAAAACGTTACAGAGCCAATCAGAGGCAAAAGTTTATTCATTACCAAATTCGTTAGTTCAGGATCATCTGCTGAACTTCATCATCAGATCATCAGAAAACTTTTAGCTCCTTAGACAGAACGAGTCTGAGTCGGTTACAGATCTGTGGTAACAGCAGTTTAATGAAGCTTTTTAATGTAAGAGAGTCACACAGAATGTTCTGTAGTAGCTGGTGTTTATTTAAAACCACGACATTTAATTAATAACAGAAAACACGGAGAGATAACTGAGAAGAGAAACTTACGCTTCACATAAAACGAATCGACTCATGAATCAATGAATCACTTATAGCGATACTGTGAACAAAGCGTCTCTTCTAAAGGCACAAACACACACATTTACATTTACAGCATTTAGCAGACGCTTTTATCCAAAGCGATTTACACAATGAGCGGAACACAATGAGCAACTGAGGGTTAAGGGCCTTGCTCAGGGACCCAACAGTGGCAACTTGGTGGTGGCGGGGCTTGAACCGGCAACCTTCTGTTTACTAGTCCAGTACCTTAACCACTGAGCCATCACTGTCCCTACACACACACGCGCGCGCGCTGCTCCGGTTTATCTTCACTGTGAGGCTCTTTTTAAGTTTATTCCCTAATCGGAATCGGCCGATATCCCTGAAAGGAGATCGGAGATCGGAATCGGTGCCAAAAACCCCGATCGGTACATCTCTACTAATTTTATTAAGATAAAAATATGAATACCTCACATGCTTCAAAAAATCAAGGTCACTTGCACCACATTTTGAGAACTAATAGAGATGCCTTTCCTTAACAAACCAAAAACCAACCAATTAGCCGAACACAACTGAAATAATGGAACTCGTACCTTTGTGGGTTTTGTAGAGCGCTGTGAAGATCACCACGAAGAAGGTGGTGGAGTATTTCCCAGCGTTGACCAAGTGAGGGAAGGCACGCTTGGTGTCCCTGTACCGCCTCAGACACTGGACGAACCGGAACCAGGCTGGCAGACACTGGATAACGGCGCGGACTCCGTAAGAGTACGTGTTACACATGCCCCCACCTAACGGATCAGAAAATACATGAAGCAAAGTCAGAACCGTTTAAGGATTTCGGAACCGCACTCGTACTCGTACCCTCCGTCAGAAATACCACGGCCTTACCGACAACGCTGGAATTCTCGCTGGTCCAGTCCAGTTCGATGCTGTAAAAGCAGATCAGGTACTCCAGATCCATGAGGACCACGCCCAGCGAGTTGAGCTGATCGGCCAGCCAGAAGTCAGCGAAGCCCACTCGGTGAAATGGAGCAGTGACCACTCGGAACTAAGGAACCAGAGGAGGCCAAATTTATCATGTACACCGGCAAAGAATGTGACAACCTTCATCAGCTGCACTACACTGATCAGCCATAACATTAAAACCACCTCCTTGTTACCAGCTCCACTTACCATATAGAAGCACTTTGTAGTTCTACAATTACTGACTGTAGTCCATCTGTTTCTCTACATGCTTTGTTAGCCCCCTTTCATGCTGTTCTTTAATGGTCAGGACCCCCACAGGACCACCACAGAGCAGGTATTATTTAGGTGGTGGATCATTCTCAGCACTGCAGTGACACTGACATGGTGGTGGTGTGTTAGTGTGTGTTGTGCTGGTATGAGTGGATCAGACACAGCAGCGCTGCTGGAGTTTTTAAACACCTCACGGTCACTGCTGGACTGAGAATAGTCCACCAACCAAAGATATCCAGCCAACAGCGCCCCGTGCATAGCGTCCTGTGACCACTGATGGAAGGTCTAGAAGATGACCGACTCAAACAGCAGCAATAGATGAGCGATCGTCTCTGACTTTACATCTACAAGGTGGACCGACTAGGTAGGAGTGTCTAATAGAGTGGACGGTGAGTGGACACGGTATTTAAAAACTCCAGCAGCGCTGCTGTGTCTGATCCACTCATACCAGCACAACACACACTAACACACCACCACCATGTCAGTGTCACTGCAGTGCTGAGAATCCAACACCCAAATAATACCTGCTCTGTGGTGGTCCTGACCATTGAAGAACAGGGTGAAAGCAGGTTAAAAAAGCATGCAGAGAAACAGATGGACTACAGTCAGTAATTGTAGAACTACAAAGTGCTCCTATATGGTAAGTGGAGCTGATAGAATGGACAGTGAGTGTAGAAACAAGGAGGTGGTTTTAATGTTATGGCTGATCAGTCTAATTACAGTGGTACCTTGAAACTCGACGGCTTTTTATGTGTTTAAAAAAAAATTCCCAGAACAGTTTCTGACACCTAAACCAGCCCTTGTGGACCCACTGACCCTGCCCTGGTCTAAGTCTAAGTCTCTTAGATGCTATTTTGAGTTCTCGACCCGTGTCTGTCTTCTTACCAGCAGTTTGAGAAGCCAGAAGCGTGATTTGTAGTAGCAGGTTTTAAACGGGTTGATGAGGAACAGCAGGAAGAAGCCGTAGAGCGCGAGAGGGCTGGCATGGACGGGGATGTGTAACCAGTCGGAATAAAGACACGTCAGGATACTGACACACCACAGAACGCCCAGAAACCCGGCGATCTGCAAAAACGAGCCCGAAAACACACAGACGGCGTGTTAGAAAGCAGTAATACACTGTTATACGTGTTGTCAAAAAGCACACAAGGTAAGTAAAGCACTTTGATGCACGAAGGACATGGAACAGTGGTCTCTCGCCAAGGTTGGAACGAACACCATAGTGATCTTTTTATTCCATGAGAAAATCTGTAGTACAAAAACCAGTGGTTATAGTACTGAACTAGATCAGAAGGTCAGAAGTTCAAGCCCCACCACAGCCACTGTTGGCCCCTGAGCAAGGCCCCTAACCCTCAATCCTGTCATAATTGTAAGTCGCTTTGGATAAAAGCATCTGCTAAATGCGGCTAAAGTAAATGGAAAATGAATGGCATAACTGCTCAGCGCTTTAGGTACTGGACTAGTAATCAGAAGGTTGGTGGATCAAGCCCCCGCCACTGCTAAGTCGCCAATGTTGGGCCCCTGAGCAAGGCCCCAAACCTTCAGTTGCTCAAATTATACTCCGTCATAATTGTAAGTCGCTTTGGATAAAAGCGTCTGCTAAATGTGGAAAATGAATGGCTAAGGTACTGGACTAATAATCGAAAGGTGAGGGGTTCAAGCCCCACCACTGCCAAGTTGCCCAATGTTGGGCCCCTGAGCAAGGCCCTTAATCCTGAATTGCTTTGGATAAAATGCCAGCAAAATGCTGTCAATGTAAAAGTAATAAGTGGCACTGTCCACTGTCAAGCAAGCTTTAAAATGATTCAGGCTCAGAGCTGACGGTCATAAAGCTTGCTTGACTGTAAACAGTGTGAACTGATTCATGGCAGATTCATTGTTCTTTAATGGGTTTTGTGTTGCATCGGATCACCAGTACATCCCCCCTCCCCCTTTCTCAGCATCAGGCGACTGAGCCCGGCAAAGAGACCACTGTTCCATCGTCCAGAGACAGCGGAAGTGAACTCGAACCTCGAACAGGTGCTGGTGCGAGAGGTTGTTCCTGGGGTTGAGTTCGAAGATGAGGACGTGATTGACCCCCGCCTGCCTCCAGCCGTACGTGTTGATGCCCAGCAGAAAGAGGAACTCGATGAGAAGGAAGCCGCCGCGGTAGAGTCGCACCAGCGGCCACACGTCCACCGTCCCGTTCGTCGGTTTGCCTTTTGTTCCCACTATGCCTGGAGACACGCACATAAAATAACAGGTCGAATACAGAGGAACCTCCATTTAACGGACAAAATCTGGAAAACTGTTTGCTTTTAGAGTAACACTGGATATACAAACACTGACTGTAATTCTAAAGTTGCTCTGTACACTTTGTCTCCACCCTAAGCCAAATTTCTTAACCGAACAGTCCCTCACCGACCAGATGTTGTTTGGGTGCTGGATCATTCTCAGCACTGCAATGACATCAGCAGGGTAATAGCATCAGGTGCAGCAGTGTTGTTGGGGTTTTTAAACTTCAGTGTCAGTGCCGGGGGCAGAATAGCACCCCGTCCAAAAATAAAAGGCCGGCAATAAACACACATTGTACATGATGAAAATAGAACAGCTCAAGTCTCATGTCCACCTACAACCAACACGAAGAGGGTATGTGGTCATTAAAAACATCCCAACAACACAGCTGCACCTGCTACTCTAATAAAAGAACAACACACGCTACTTAGGATGCTCAACCAAACATAATCTGGCTCCCATTTGATTTGACAGATGGGCTACAGTCAGTAATTGAATACCCACACAGATAATCTGTATGGTAGGTGTCTATACACAGCAGACAGGTGTTCCTAATAAAATGCTCGAGTACCTCCGATGCTGATGGTGAACAGTAACACCATGAAGACTCCACAGTACAGTCCGACTCTGAACGTGGTCCACGCTGGCGCGGGCTGGAAGGAAAGAAGAAACAGTACAAAGTGTTATTTCATTTACATAGAGTGCTTTCTCCTGGTCAGGGTCACAGTGGGTCCAGATTTACTGGGCAGGAGTACCCTGGACCGTGTGCCAACCAATCGCAGAGCTTCGGCATCCCACCAGGCACATCTAATGATGTCTGTGAAGGCGTGTGGACGCCCAGGAGCACCAAAAGTATGTAGACACCCCTGACAGTTTAGTTGTAGTTTAGTTGTTTTAGCCACACCCCTTTAACAGTCTGGGGAAGGCCCCTTTTTCTGTTTAATCCCATTCCTGTGTGGCTCTGCACAATGCCAGATACGTAACGTGGGGAGGAATTTAAATGCCGACTGTGAGTCAGGCCTCAAATTTGCCACAGACACACTCCAAAATCTTGAGGAACGCCTTCCCAGAATCCCAGAACAGTAAATGCTGTTATAGCCACATAAGCAAGATTTCAGGTGCTGGACTAACAGAACAGTTTGGACATCTTACCTGAGCTGCACCTAAGGGAGGCACTCGAAGCCTCTTCATGGCCTTCTGTCTGTCGCCACCCTCCAACTCGGTGGTAACCAAAGTCTGGAGGAAAAGAAGAACATCTTTATACCATAACAAAGCTTCCAGGAAGCAACTTAACGAACCCGTGATGAACGACATGACCGCTGAACGTCAGGTGGCGGGTACCTCGGTCTCGGAAATGAGCTGCGTGATCTTTTTGCAGGTGTAGAACGGAGCCACTTCCACGTGGGCGACTCGCCAGTCCGCCCCTCGCGCCGTCTCGAAGATCTTGTCGTGCTTCTTGAGGATCTTCCTGAAACCGGTGAAGTTCAGGTTCTGAAAGAGAGGAAGAGAAAAGATCCGGTCACTGACACGGACAAGAAGCAGAGAACCAATCAGCGTCGACCGGCCGTCATAGGAGCGTGAACAGGGAGTTTTGTATGTACTTCTGTTACTGGTTAGCACGAGTAGCAAACAAGCGTAGCTGCACTGGTTCCCAGAACGTCCAGTCGTTTTCCCACCTGTATACAGACAGCTCTCAGCTCTAATGCTAGCTTGAACTTGACTAAAGTACAGAGGAAATGGCTATATCTTAGGAAAACAGCATGAAAAGAAGCAATTTTAGTCCAACACAAACCAATCCATCAAAGAGCTTAACAAACAGGAGCTAAAAACTCACTACAGCTGTGCTTCCCACCTCTATTGTGAAGAGTTTGTTTTTCCACCCCTATTCACTAAGCTCATTCTGATAAACAGACGACTTTGGGTTCGTTTTTAGTGGTCCTGGTCCAAAACACACCATGACCCCTTGGACTATTTACACAAGTACAAGGAACAGTGGCCAAACGTGGTGGACATGGACGCCTGACCATGAGCTTGTTGGACGTCCTGTTTCAAACCATGGACTTCTTGTTCCTCAGCCTTTGTCCCGTTTTTCGGTTACGGGGTCGGCATTTCCGGCTTCTTCCCGTTAGGGGTCGCCGGCGGGATTTGACACAGTTTTTATGCCGGATGCCCTTCCTGACACGACCCTCCCTAATTTATCCGGGCTTGGGACCGGCACTACAATGCACTGGTTTGTGCATCTAGCGGCTAGGCATCTATAGGACAATTCAGTGTTTCCAATTAGCCTGGTGGCATGTTTTTGGAGTGTGGGAGGAAACCGGAGCACCCGGAGGAAACCCACACGGACACGGGGAGAACATCCGTTTCAAACCATGGACATTAATACAAGATTCAAGTATGTGTAGTATTCAAATATTTGTGACCAATTAGACTGAAGAGTAATTTGTCAGGTACTGATGTTTGACCGAAAAGGCCAGAACATGAGTGTTGGCATCAGGTTATGGTCCTTACGGATCTTGCTGTGTGGCACAGTGGTACAGGAACAGAAACAGGAAAGGGTTCCAAGCTACCTTTCAACATTTCGTCAATGATTTTTTTATGCGACCCAGGCAACACAAACAATGCATCTTACTTTCTCTGTTCTGCTCTGCACAATCTGATCCTACTGTGCTCTGCAAGATGTAACATAAAGCCTCCACAAGGGGGCGTTCGTGTACAAGTTCATTTCATTATTATTAATTTTCTTTGCGACCCTTTGGTTTAAAAACTCTGGGACAGTCAACCAGAATGTCCAGGATGCAGGTAAGAAAGTTGAAGGACCTGCTGGTAACGTCCTGGTACCAGATACCAAAGAACTCCTTCAGATCGGCGGGTCAGAGCCGGTCTGACGGCGTATTAGGTGGGTGGTCCTGATGTTTCCGGATTTGAATGCGCGGTGAAAAATGAGATGAGAGCCGTGAACTGACCTGATAGTTCTGCAGCAGGATGAGGCTGAGGTAGAACTCGCTGAAGGCCAGCTGCAGGTCCTTGATGTTGCGGTGTTTGTGGCGCTCCTGCTGGGACAGGTGGAAGACGCGGCGGCGGGCGCGCAGACCCGGAGCTCGGCTGCTCTCCCGCTGCGCGTCCAGAGACGACTGCAACTCGTTCTGTAGCGTGGCGAACCGCCGCTGAGCCTCCGCCAGCTTTTCTGCATGGTGAAGAACAAAAGACATGCTCGGCAAACACAACAATTGCTATCAGGTGTTTATAAATCAATCATATAAAGGAGATGATATGCGTCAGACGGTGCAGCAACAGTTTAGGGAAGGCCCTTTCCTGTTCCAGCATGACTGCGCTTAAACTGTGTTTAAAGAACCTGCACAGAGCCCTGACCTCCACCCCACCGAACAGCTTTGGAATGAACCGGAACATCAACTGAGGCTTTCTTTCAAAAGCTTTTCTGACTGAATGGGCACAAATTCCCACAGACATACAGTGTATCACAAAAATGAGTACACCCCTCACATTTCTGCAAATATTTCATTATATCTTTTCATGGGACAACACTATACACATGAAACTTGGATATAACTTAGAGTAGTCAGTGTACAGCTTGTATAGCAGTGTAGATTTACTGTCTTCTGAAAATAACTCAACACACAGCCATTAATGTCTAAATAGCTGGCAACATAAGTGAGTACACCCCACAGTGAACATGTCCAAATTGTGCCCAAATGTGTCGTTGTCCCTCACTGGTGTCATGTGTCAAGGTCCCAGGTGTAAATGGGGAGCAGGGCTGTTAAATTTGGTGTTTTGGGTACAATTCTCTCATACTGGCCACTGGATATTCAACATGGCACCTCATGGCAAAGAACTCTCTGAGGATGTGAGAAATAGAATTGTTGCTCTCCACAAAGATAGCCTGGGCTATAAGAAGATTGCTAACACCCTGAAACTGAGCTACAGCATGGTGGCCAAGGTCATACAGCGGTTTTCCAGGACAGGTTCCACTCGGAACAGGCTTCGCCAGGGTCGACCAAAGAAGTTGAGTCCACGTGTTCGGCGTCATATCCAGAGGTTGGCTTTAAAAAATAGACACATGAGTGCTGCCAGCATTGCTGCAGAGGTTGAAGACGTGGGACGTCAGCCTGTCAGTGCTCAGACCATACGCCGCACACTGCATCAACTCGGTCTGCATGGTCGTCATCCCAGAAGGAAGCTGACGCACAAGAAAGCCTGCAAACAGTTTGCTGAAGACAAGCAGTCCAAGAACATGGATTACTGGAATGCCCTGTGGTCTGACGAGACCAAGATCAACTTGTTTGGCTCAGATGGTGTCCAGCATGTGTGGCGGCGCCCTGGTGAGAAGTACCAAGACAACTGTATCTTGCCTACAGTCAAGCATGGTGGTGGTAGCATCATGGTCTTGGGCTGCATGAGTGTTGCTGGCACTGGGGAGCTGCAGTTCATTGAGGGAAACATGAATTCCAACATGTACTGTGACATTCTGAAACAGAGCATGATCCCCTCCCTTCGAAAACTGGGCCTCATGGCAGTTTTCCAACAGGATAACGACCCCAAACACAACCTCCAAGATGACAACTGCCTTGCTGAGGAAGCTGAAGGTAAAGGTGATGGACTAAACCCAATTGAGCACCTGTGGCGCATCCTCAAGTGGAAGGTGGAGGAGTTCAAGGTGTCTAACATCCACCAGCTCCGTGATGTCATCATGGAGGAGTGGAAGAGGATTCCAGTAGCAACCTGTGCAGCTCTGGTGAATTCCATGCCCAGGAGGGTTAAGGCAGTGCTGGATAATAATGGTGGTCACACAAAATATTGACACTTTGGGCACAATTTGGACATGTTCACTGTGGGGAGTACTCACTTATGTTGCCAGCTATTTAGACATTAATGGCTGTGTGTTGAGTTATTTTCAGAAGACAGTAAATCTACACTGCTATACAAGTTGTACACTGACTACTCTAAGTTATATCCAAGTTTTATTTCTATAGTGTTGTCCCATGAAAAGATATAATAAAATATTTGCAGAAATGTGAGGGGTGTACTCACTTTTGTGATACACTGTACTTCAAAGTCTTGTGAGACTTCTCAATAGGGTGGCTGTTGTTCTAGCTGAAAAGATCAAAGAGGTCAATTCGAAATTGGACGTCCGACAAGCTCACGGTCAGGTGTCCAGATACTTTTGACCACTTAGTGTACCTTGCCATCTTATCTCCATGGCGAGACGACAGAGCCAATGGATGGAAGGGTCACGGATGCACAAAATTATGAAATAATCTATTTTTCTTTTTTTAAATGACACAACATGGCCAAAAAGTATGTGGACACCTGACCCGGCTCCAAAAGAGAAGGAGGTGGACGGGCTCTGCGTTCTCAGGTTCAGGTACAGGTTCAAACCCACTGCGTTATTAATTCGGATCAAACTGTTGTGTTTGAGGATGAATGAGTAAGTAAAAGTTTAAATGCTTTGATCCTTTTATATTAATTATATGGCCAAAAATATGTGGACACTTGACCATGATCTTGTTTGACATCCCATCCCAAAAGGGGAGGGAGGATCGAGGATCCGAGCTCCCAGGTTCGAATCTCGGCTCTGTTATTGGTCGGATGGGCGCCATCTAGCACGCACAATTGGCCTCTAGTCTGCTGGACTAAGTGGTTAGGTTATGAACGCTGTGTAAGAACCTTGGTCGCCCAGGGCGCCTGTACAGACAGTGGAGGGGTGCAGAGATTGGGGCGTAGCTATCCATACGCGAAGCCGGCCTCAAATGCAAATCCACCGAAGTATGAGAGAATAAGAAGGGATTGATGGACTGCGCACATATCGGAGAAAGTGTTTGTCAGGTGATGCCGTCAGGGTCCCCAGCAGAGTTCCTTCATAGCTCGCTTTCATGCTGGAACAGGAAAGATCGTCCCTAAACTGTTGCCATAAATATAGAGTATCATTTATTTCATCTACTTGATCTGACACACCTGTAGTGTCAGCGTTACCCAAGAGGGGTGTCTACATACTTTTGGCCATATAGTGTAGATTAGGGTGTTTTTTTTTGGGGTGTGTGAATTTCTGAGATGGGGACTCGAGTCGCATGTAAGTCGCACACACAGTGACTTCGGACTCGACTCGTGACTTGCAAAAAATGACTTGTGGACAACAAAAGTCAGCAACATAAGTTTTGGTGACAATTATATAAATATATATTTATATATTTATGATCCAACATCATTCTGATCGTGTCATTTTCTGCTATCTAATAATAATAATAACGCTCCGGCCGTCTTAACCTGCAACGCACGCAGCAACTTAAAATGGTGGAATACCAGCCGCTCAGGTGGCGCAGCGGTAAAAGACACGCGCTGCAACCAGGGCTGGATTTCGAAGGAGCGTCGTTTCGAATCCAGCTCTGCCTTCTCCGGTCGAGGCTGGGCGGCTATGGACAACGATTGGCCTGTTGTCCGGGTGGGGGGCGGGACTTGAGACCGTAGGGGATGCTCTCTCAGGAACGTGGCGGTTGCGCCCTCTCTGCTGGCTGGTTGGTGGCGCCTGTATGGAGACGGGACGGGGTGTGGCGGAGTGTGTGATCCTCCGTGCACAGTACTCTGCCACGCTACACTCGTCAAGTGTGGGTGATAAGACGGTCGATTGGCTGTGCACGTTTCGGAGGAGGCGTGGAACGGCCTCGTCAGCCCCAATCAGGAGCAGGAATCTTCACTAATGAGAGGATGATACTGTAGATGGGATGAAATTGGACGTGCTAAATAAAAAAAATAAATAAAAAAAATGGTGGAATACCCTACGTAGTGCACTTCACAGTAACAGATACCGCGTGTAAGAACCGCTTTCTGAACCAATCAGAGCTTCTGATTGTAATTGTTAGTAAGAAATGCTGTTATTTGCATTTATTCAGTTTGCAGCGTCACACAGATGACGTGGTAATGAAACGCTCGATCGACTTTCTAACGACTTCCTGTTTTACTTCACAACCGGGAAAAGTTTGGAGGTTTTTAATTATAAGCACATTTACAAAATAACAGATTATGTTTCTTATGGGACACACGCTTATACATTTAATAGCATCTGGAAGAACAGAAGCTAAGGTAAGCAGCGGTTATGAGTTTTTGCGGTGTTTGGGATTTTGGCCGCTGGGCCGTAATTTGCAATGAAAACAAAACATCAGTTTAAGCTTTTAACTGGTAACGAGGAAAGTAAAGGCACGAAGTAAATCGGCAAAATACACTCGCTAATCTGTTGTTGTTTTTTATCTGAACTTACAGATTATTTGTTTATTTCTACGCTACATTTCCAATATATGTTTTGTATTTATTATACTGACTTGACTGACTTATTATATGTGACTTGGACTCTAGTCTAAAGACTTGTGACTTGACATGGACTCGTATTTTGTGACTTGTGAACATCTCTGGTGTGGGGGGCTTGATTTTGCGTACCTGAATAGAAGGTGTTGATTTTGGCCAGCTCCTTTTCGCAGGTTTGGAAGAACTTCTCCTCGAACTTGGCGTAGTACCTCTTAACTGTGTCTTCATCAGTGACTGGACAAAAAAAGATAAACAGAGCGAGACAGAGGGGTGAGAAACGGACGAGCGGGGTCCAGACGTCTCGAGTCTGTGCATATTTGTACCCTCGCCAGCTCGGAGCGGCGGTGTAAGCAGAGCGTCCTCTCTGAAGAGACGTATGGCTCCGGGTGTACGAACGAACCCGCGCTGCCATAGTTACACTGCTAAACATGGCACGGTGGGAACCGTGTCCAGGGAATTCCGCAAACCTGCTCCGTATACGTCTGATTTAACGACGGAGTTAAATAACGTCCGACTGGACGACATCAGAAACGCATCAGAGCAAACGAACAGACTGTGGGACGAAAAACCTACAAACAAATAAACAAACAATAATAAACAGAATTCCTGGAGGAACGTAACCAATGTTGACTCCGTACATTGTGTTGCCAGGTGAGTGAATTTCACCCCGTGGGACAGAACCGTCGAGAGCAGGGACGGCGTCCAGACTGCCAGGCGCCGAATCACTTAGTCAACAGTGACTAAGAGTCCTGAGCCTAAAAATAACGAGCTGTTTTGATGATTTCGGTTTCCTTGGGATGCGTCAGCTATTCAGTCACCTGTGTCTGAGCATGGACCTGTTACAATCCTAAAATTCTCATACAAATCCAAAAGTATGTGGACACCCCTCCCTATTTAAATAGTCTGCTGTGGCGGAAATGCAGTAGAACTCTAGTGGAACTCTAGAAGAAATGCATTGGAACTGTATTGGAACTGTAATGGAACTCTAGTGGAACTCTAGTGGAACTGCATTGAAACTATAGTGGAAACCAAATAGAAATGCAGTGGAACTCTAGTAGACATGCAGTAGAACTCTAATAGAACTGCATTGGAACTCCAGTGAAAATCAAATAGAAATACAGTGGAACTCTAGTAGAAATACAGTAGAACTCTAATGGAACTGTATTGGAACTCTAGTGGAACTCTAGTAGAAATGCAGTAGAACTCTAATAGAACTGCATTGGAACTCCAGTGGAAATCAAATAGAAATGCAGTGAATCTCTAGTAGAAATACTGTAGAACTCTAATGGAACTGTATTGGAACTCTAGAGGAACTCTAATAGAAATACAGTGGAACTCTAGTAGAAATGCAGTAGAACTCTAATAGAACTGCATTGGAACTCCAGTGGAAATCAAATAGAAATGCAGTGAAACTAGTAGAAATACTGTAGAACTCTAATGGAATTGTATTGAAACTCTAGAGGAACTCTAATAGAAATACAGTGGAACTCTAGTAGAAATACAGTAGAACTCTAATGGAACTGTATTGGAACTCCAGTGGAACTCTAATAGAAATACAGTGGAACTCTGATGGGACTGTATTGGAACTCTAGGGGAACTCTAGTAGAAATGCAGTAGAACTCCAATGGAATTGCATTGGAACTCCAGCGGAAATCGAATAGAAATGCAGTGAAACTCTAGTAGAAATACAGTGGAACTCAAATGGGACTATATTGGAACTCTAGTGGAAATCAAATAGAAATGCAGTGGAACTCCAGTGGGACTCTAATGGAAATGCAGTAGAACTCTAGTAGAAATGCAGTGGAACTATAGAGGAAATACCAGTGGAACTCTAGTGGAAATAAAATAGAAATTAGGTGGAACTCTAGTGGATGCATCAAACAAACGGCTTTAGAATGAGCTATGATGGGGGGGGGGGGGGGTATCAACTCCAAATTAATGCCCATGGTTTTGGAACAAGATCCTTCAGTCTCTCTTCAGGACAGTGAACCTCCTCCTGCAGTCCCCATCACACCCTCTCTGTGATGTTTGTGTAGAAATGGTGCACCATGGGAACTGGGCTGTAGGTTTGGGTAACCCTCAGAGTGAGGTCCGCCGCCGGGTCAGCTGTGTCGACGCTCCCGCAGATGCACGCGCGGCTCGTTTGCTCGAGCGCCCCGGGGTCGGAGGGTCGGATTTCTCTCACACAGCTGGAACGCTGGACGGCGGTCAGCAAGGGTCGCAAAGGATGCTGGGAAATGTTCATGACCTGCTGCTTCTGCAGATGTACTCCGGGTGTTTTTAAACAAGCGGACGGATTACGGCAACTACGAGAGTTTTACAGAGGGGGATAAAGGGGATCAGCTGCACCGTTAACGATCGGATAAATTCAGGTTTAATCTGTGGTTACAGGATGGGATGAATCGGAACGTCAACTGTGAGTCTGGCCTCAATAATGCTTGTTTTATATTTACGTTTTCTGCGTTTAGCATACGTCTTTATCCAAAGCGATTTACAGTACTGGGACAGTAAACAGTCTAAGCAATTGAGGGTTGAGGGCCTTGCTCAAGGGTCCAACAGTGGCACCACGGCACTAGTCCAGTACCTAGATTACTAGTCCAGTACCTTAACCGCCAGGCTACAACTGCCTTATATTTGACTGGATGGGCAGAAATACCCCCAATTCTCTTTGATAACATAGGAAGGGGGCAGATTTTGAAACGGGATATCCGACAAGCTCATGATCAGGCGTCCACATACTTCTGGTCCTTACAAGCGTCCATAAACAAGCGTCTTTTATTAATAGCTGTAAAACTAGTTAAAACTGGCTCAGCAATCAAAGCAGGACGCCGGTTCAGGTGCCGCCTCGGATTCGGGTCTGTCTCTCCTCCCCCGCCCGCTGGAGCAGCCCAGAAACCACAATCCCCACTCGTGCGACTTCAAAGCCGTGGGTTTGAGCCGAGTGTCATCATCTGTAAATAACAGTAATCTGCTTTCTCTGGCTGTTTATGCTCTTTTTAGGGGTGTGAGCTAAGCACCCTTAATGCTGATCATTTCGGCTTTCGGGAGCGCCGGCACCTGCGGGGATGAAGCCGTAGCGAATCGGCGTCTGCGGCGGTGACGTGCGGTCGGTATAGACGGCCGCGCACCTAAACCCCCTCATTTTTTTTTTACGTTCGGGTGGCGAGTTACACACGTTATTACGAGCGTCGGCTAGACCCGGGCTGACATCATCTGCTCAAAATGTGTGTGGCGTCCCGTCATCCTCTCAACCGTGACCTCACTAAGTGGCTAAAAAACAATCCTGTACGTTTAAATATGGTAAAATAATCACGACAGTCTGATTAAGGTCCGGCCACAGCATCTCAATAGAGTCAGAATTCAAACTTTATTCTGAGCCGTTTCGGATCAATTTCAGCAGGGATTTTTTGGTAGAGAGCAGAATTCAAGATTACCAGGGCCAGAAGCATCAAAGCATCCTCACAGCACTACCATCATCACGTTTCACTGGTGGTACGCTGGTCTTATTGTAAATGCTTTGTAATAGCTTCATGCTCTCTCTCTAACTCTGGGAACAGTTCCACCACAACTGCATCTCTGTTTAAACAGTTTGCTGCTGTGGAACATCAATGGAACTCCAATGAAACGCCAACAGAACTCCAATACAGCACCAATAGAACTTTAATGGAACTCCGGTGAAATTCCAATAGAACTCTGATGGAACTCTAGTAGAATTCCAGTGGAACGCCAACAGAACTACAGTGGAACTCCGGTGGAACTCTAGTGAAACTCCAATAGAATTCCAATAGAACTCCAGTGGAACTCCAATTGAACTCCAGTGGAACTTCAATAGAACTCCAATGGAACGCCAATAGAACTCCGATAGAACTCCAGTGGAACTCCAGTGAAACTTTAATGGAACGCCAATAGACCTCCAATAAAACTCCAGTGGGACTCCAATGAGACTCAAGTGGAACTCCGGTGGAACTCCAATAGAACTCCAAAGGATTTGTTTGTTTGTTTGTTTGGTTTTAAAAACACCTCGTTTAATCTGATGAGTTATTTTCAAGGCAGGAGCAGTTTTTCGTATAAAAACTTAGTTTTGTATTAGTTTAACTCCAAAAAAACTCCAGTGACACTCCAATGGAACTCGAGTGGAACTTCAATGGAACTCGAGTGGAACTTCAATGGAACTCCAGTGGAACTTCAATGGAACTCCAGTGGAACTTCAATAGAACTCCAGTGGAACTCCAATGGAACACTACACAACCCAGATGAGCACCTTCGGGATGAACTGGAATGCTTGCTGTCTGCAAGGCCTTCTCATCCAAAGTACCTGAGATTTGTGAGAAATTGTTATTTAATTGACAGGGCACAAATGCCCTCCCAGAAGAGTGGAGGCTGGTATGGCTGCAAATTCTACAGTATATCAAAATTCAGTTCAGATGATGTCTACATATTTTTGAACATATTTTGTATTTGTTTACAAGAAATATTATGTTTGTGCTTGCTGGTGGGTGAATTCTTACCAGGTTTTAATAAGAAAGGGTCGTGAACACTGAGCCATTTAATCTGCTGGGTTGAAAATATAAATACAGCACACCTAATGCATGGTTATGTCTAAGTGGGGTGGGGTTTTTTGTTTGCTTTTTTGTAACCTCGATCCGAAATTAAATTCTACAAATTTGGTTCAACTCTCTGCCAGAGATTCTCAGCCAATCAACTGACTGGTGACAAAAGCTGCTTGAGACACGATAAGGTCAAAAGTACTTATTTAATATAACAGATTTTAGACATGGCGGCACGGTGGCTCACACTGTCGCCTCACGGCAAGAAGGTCCCGGGTTCGATCCCCAGGCGGCACGGCACGGGTCCTTTCTGTGCAGAGTTTGCATGTTCTCCCTGTGTCTGTGTGGGTTTCTTCCAGGAGCTCCGGTTTCCTCCCACAGTCCAAAAACATGCAGTCAGGTTAATTGGAGACACTGAATAGCCCTATAGGTGAATGGGTGTATGTGTGTGTCTGCCCTGGCACCCCGTCCAGGGTGTTACTGTGTGCCTTGCGCCCATTGAAAAGCTGGGATAAGCTCCAGCAACCCCCCACAACCCTAATTGAATAAGCGGTTAAGAAAATGAATGAATGAATGAATAAATAATGCCTGATTAGGTCTCAATGCTGAATTTTGCTTTTTTAACCTTGATCAAAAATTTTATTTTACAAATTTGCCATCAACTCATCAACTGATTGGTGACAAAAGCTAATTGAGACACACTATAAGGTCAAAAGTATGTAGACAGTATATCACTTACTTAATATAACTCATTTTAGACACTTGTTCCCAATAGATGTCACAGAAACAGCAGAACTACAGATGAATAAGGGGGTGTCCACATACTTTTCGACATACAGTGTATAACTTCATCTTCTAAAAACAGAAGCACATGCGCTCAGTGGTCGAGCCCTGGATTATGTAATTACCACCTGAGTGAATCCAGCTCTGGGTAAGTGCGACATAATTGCCTTATTATCCCAATCATCCGCAGTCATTTAAAAATAGCACAGGTTAAAAAAATACCCCAACCGCACGCTGAGTCAGACTGGGGTGACGATTTAACACGGTAATGGTGCAAGGTGTGGCTGTGGGGCGGGTCTCTGTATGGTCTTAAGTGGTCCAAAAAAGCCCTGACTTAAGATGCTTAAAAAGATCCGACATGAAGATTGGGATAAACTGCCTAAATCCAGGTGTGCAAGGCTTGCAAAGACGACGTGCAGCTGTAACTGCTGCCAAAGGGGCTGAATACACTGAAAAGCTCAGCAAAACACATCTTTAGTATTTATTTCTGTTCCTGAAGCGCATCACTGCCAGCTGGGAGCAAAGAAAAGACCGTTCTTGTGCTAATTCGCCGGGCGCGGGTGCTTAGCAACCATGCTAGCTCCCTCCGCCGGTTTCCGCTGAGCTCATTGTTCTCCGGGACGGCACGTTCCCCTTAACGAAGCGTTCGATTCAATTACGGGAGCTGAGCCGAACCAGACCCACCACAACATCGCCTTTATGATCCCATCAGGTCTGTTTCCGTCTACATGAACTACACAGCCAAAAGTACGTGGACGCCTGGTCATGCGCTTCTCGGACATCCTGTTTCCGAAGACGTGAGCGTTTATTTATTTAGCCTCCGCTATTCTGGGAAGATTTGAAGCAGGTCTGTGGGAATTTCTGCTCGAGTTTGTGAGGTCAGGCACTAATGAGCAGGTCACTGGAGTTGCATCACACTGAACTGGTGGACGCTTGTCTTGAAATGATTTCACAAACCAGTTCACAATGGGAGCGACTGAAACACATGAACTCGATTACTGGACCCAGTTACACAAAGCACACAACCTACCTGCCAAAAGAATGGCTCAGACCTAAACGCTAGACCTCATAAAGTAAATAGGTTTGCCAGCATGGTTCGGGTCTGCCAAGGTTCTTTCTGTTCTAACCGGAGCTCACTGAGTGGACACCAAATGGTCCGGCTGAGTCAAGATGAAGAAACGGAACAGAAGGTCATCTGTCCATGAGCTGAAGCCGTGTCTATTTACTTCTGGTCACACAGTGCACTTCAATTGGTATTAAAGACCTCGAAATAAGGTCATGGTATTAAAACCCTGGTATTAAAACTCGGCCTTCCCCAAACTGTTGCCACAAAGTTAAAAGCATGTGATCTGGCTCACATGATTGATTATATATACCTGTTATTACTGACGTAATATACCCGGCTAAAACACATTAAGTCATTCATTAGAAGGGGTGTCCATATACTTTTGGTCATTCCATAAAATAGACCTGGTTTGGTGTAAATTCGCCTCAGCAAGTCTCCTTAAAGTCTAAAGTATGTGGACACCCCTTCTAATGACAACTTTGTGGCAGCAGTTTGTACCAGTGATGAGGTAGGTGTTGAGGAACTCCGGTGGACCTCACCGAGCCCTGACCTCCACCCGACCGAACACCTCTGGGATGAATTAGAACACTGACTGCAATCCAGCATCCAGTGGAAAGCCGTCACAAATGAGTGCGGCGTGCTAATACTCGTGGTCTCATGGTTGGGTGTCCTGGGATCACGTGACCAGAACCGCTGACCCCCCCCCCCCCAACAGCCGTAAATGCTCTTGGGATACTCTATGATTTCGGCGTTTACCTTCGACCGATGGCGCCTGGTCCTGGGCCGAGTAGAGCATCTCCTTGAAAGCCTGTGGAGAAAAGAGAAGAACGTCAGACGTTTTGTTTCTGGTTTACATTCTAGCAAACTTGGCACTCGCGGCACACGGAAACCAGACGAGAACGAGCATCAATCACTGACGGGAGAAGAGGAAGCGTCCGGAGCCAAAGAGGAAACGGAGAGCGGTGATTCAGCACCGGTTCCATTCGTCCAGGAGACACCAGACTCGTTCCCCAATCAGAAATAGAAATATGGAAGAAGGACAGAACGCAGGTCTGGATAATAATGCGGCTCGGTTTGGCTCGACGGGTCACAAGTCGATGCTAACCTGCTGACCGCTCGCTTACGCCAATCATCAATGCTTCCACACAAATGGCCAAAAGCGCATTAATAATCCAGTTACACAAAGAGCACAAAGTTTCGGACTGTGGCTGTGGGAATATGTGGCCGTTCTGTCAAAGTCAGACACAGAAAATAATATATAATAATAATCCAAAAAATCCCAAAGGTCTCCAGTGGGGTTGAGGTCATAGCTCGGTGAAGTCCGTCTGCAGTTCCTCCAGGTCAAGCTAAACTGCTCAAACCAAAGGGGCTTTCCCCAAACTGTTGCCACGCAATTCATTCTATGCACCTGCTACACTTGAACCCAGTAGTTGTGAGGGGTGTCAACAAACTTTGGGCACATATGGCAGGTGTGCTTAGTGTGCACCAAAAGAATGGCTCAGACCTTAATGCTAGACTCCACAAAGTAAAAAGGTTTGCCGGCGTGGTTCGGGTCTGCAAAAGCCATCGGACGCCAAATGAAACAACAGAATGTGACCACAAGTTGACCAGCGGGTGCTCACGATGCTAACTACGCCAATCATCAATGCTTCCACACAAAAGGCCAAAAGCGCATTAATAATCCAGTTACACAAACAGCACAAGGTTTCGGACTGTGGCTGTGGGAATATGTGGCCGTCCTGTCACAATCAGGCACAGAAAATGACTGATAATAATCCAAAAAATCCCAAAGGTGTCCAGTGGGGTTGAGGTCATAGCGCGGTGCAGTCGACCACTTGGCTCAAACTTGTGCTTAAATCAAAAGGGCCTTCCCCAAACTGTTGGCATGCAATTCATTCTGTGCACCTGCTACACTTGAACCCAGTAGTTGTGAGGGGTGTCAGTAAACTTTTGGACATGGAGTGTGCAACTGATTGGGCACAGATGGCAGGAGCTTCGGTCAGAAAGACTGCTAAGTGTCCTGTGTTATATTTCATGCTTAGTGTGCACCAAAAGAGGCGGTTGTAGCCCAGCGGGTTAAGGTTGCCAGGTTGTCACTGTTGGGCCCTTGAGCAAGGCCCTTAACCCTCAATTGCTTAGACAGTATATTGAAACAGTACTGTAATGCCGAAAATGTAAATGCAAAAGAATGGCTCGGACCCTAATGCTAGACCCCATAAAGTAAAAGCAAAAGTCTCCACGCCAACGGACGCCAAATGAAACAGAACGGAACGTGACCTGACCATCACGCCTGAAATGTAAGGTGATCTGTCCGTGAGCTGAATGTGAGGTCTAATCTGATTCTGCTTCCAGACAAGCGTAGTGCATTTCGCACAGCACGGCCAAAAGTTTGTGGACGCCTGACCATAAGCTAGTCGTACACCCCGCTTCTAAACCACGGTTGCTAATGTGGAGTACGGTGGTGCAACCAGTTCTCAGGTTAGAAGGGGAAATGACTTCCAGATGGGTGATACGGGTGTTGGAGAACTTTGCTCCTGTGTTTTCACTCAGGTCCTCTTCGTGGATTATCATGTTCTGTTTAATCATGACGGGGACAATCGGCGAGGGGGGGTGATTACATTTTCACAGCTACAGTTCATCCTGGACATCATGCTGAGGTGATTATTTCTTCCTTATCAGCTCGTCCTGCGCAGGTCACCGGGTCAAGGGTCACGTCTCACAGTGGACGGACTGTATAGGATGAACGGATTAGTGACGTCTCAACCCTGTTATCCACGACCGATAACGGCATCAGAATTCTGCTGAATACGATTTTCAGCTCAGAGACCACCGCTGAGACCTGGTTCGAGTCTTACAAAGTGCTGCCAGCCTGGTTGGACACCCTGTAGACAAGATCGACCCTCTCTAAAAGAGGTACGGCTGCAACAGCGACTCCTACTGTCTGATCGAGGAGGAGAACGAGTAGCCCAAAGTATCCCCAAACCATTACAGCAGCACCACAACGTTTAAACGTCGATACGTTTCATATAAAATATCATTTCACGGACAGGCGGGGCGGGAGGATTTAAAATAGAATACCTATACTGCTCACAAATTAGCTTTTTCCGCTGCAACGAGATGCTGCTTCCACCCGGGGGTGATATGAGACGATAAACACTAGGGATGTAACGATTCACCACAATACAGTTAATAACCGATTAAAAAAATTCCACGATTCAAATGGATTTCACATGTAAAGTGAATCGATATTCACTTTAAACAGCAGAGGGCGCTGGCGCTATACACCTCGCCTGGTTGACGTCACTGGCGTTATACGCCTGGTTGCCAAATTCAGGGTTTTTTAGCTAAATTGGGCTTATAAAAAATTGTTTTGCATAGTTTGTGCCTACCTCAGAAATAAAAGGGCATTTATAATTTAGATAAATAATCAGATACTCACAAATACAGGATTTTATTTTCTTTTATTAAGAGAAATAATAAAAGGAAACTTTGTTATCATTTGTCTTCAATAAAAAAATAAAAAAATCGTATCGTGAACCCAGTATCGTGAATCGCAGCGTATCGTGGGTAGAGTGTATCGTTACATCCCTAATAAACACCCATGTGTTGGAAATGGAAGCGGTGTTTTCATTGCTGATGTAGCGATCTCTAATTATTTATTCTTTCTGTGCGGCCCGGTAATAAATGACCCACGGGCCGGTACAGGTCCGCGGCCCGGTGGTTAGGGACCACTGCTGTAGAGTGTCATGTAGCTCTAGTCGGACGGAACAGGACCCACGTCTTCCGAAATGTTCTACTTGTCACAGGACAGTCCACAGTAGATTAAAGACGATCCTTTATGTCCTTTACGATTCTAACAGTGGAACAGCGGAACACTGACCCCGTCTGAAGGGAATTTTGGGTGGCAGCTGTCCCGGCTGTTTTCTGTTCGGAGACAAGGCTCTCGCTGTGGTTCGCTGAAGTCTCAGAGCCTAAAATCTGGCTTTGTGAGGCTTTTGTTTGTTTGTTTATTAGGATTTTAACGTCATGTTTTACACTCTTAACATCAAACACAGTCATGGACAGTTTAGTATCTCCAATTCACCTCACTTGCGTGTCTTTGGACTGTGGGAGGAAACCGGAGCTCCCGGAGGAAACCCACGCAGACACGGGGAGAACATGCAAACTCCACACAGAAAGGACCCGGACCGCCCCGCCTGGGGATCGAACCCGGGACCTTCTTGCTGTGAGGCGACAGTGCTACCCACCGAACCACCGTGCCGCCCTTGTGAGGCTTTTAATGTCTCACTTTTTCTTCTCTATTGATGTCGACATGGAGTAAATAAATACATAAGGGGGTATAATTAAATTAAAAAATGATTTTTTTTCAGGTCGTTTGCGTCAAATACGCAAAAATAGAAAATCACACAGGGGTTGTTATTTATTTATTTTATTTATTGAAGCTATGCTATAAGTAGGGATGCATCGATACCATTTTTTCCCAACCGAGTACGAGTACAAGTACATGTATTTTTGTACTTGCCGATAATGATACCGATACCTATTTAGAATACCGTTTTCTTTAAAAACAAAAACACACGTGAGAAGTTTAATGATACCACGTCCAAAAATGCACGTCAACAAGTAGCGAGTGATCAAAGTGTTTGTGCGCTGACGTGATGAAATCAAGGAGGAAAAATAAATAAATCTGAGTGGATTTGGCAACACGAGCAGCACAGATTGTTCTGTAGTGAGTTGGAGGTTAATAAATATTTTTGCAATGTTGGTGTTTTGTTGTTATGTTTTGTAGAGAACGATCAGGTCAGAAATACTGTAAAACGTGTGTGTGCTGATGTATTCTGATATAAACTATATTATCCCCCTGTCCCACCTGTTTACACTCCTCTCCTGCGTTTCCCCTCACACCGTATCCTGCGTTCTCATTGGCTGTTCGACATGTCACTCATTCCCACTCGCACATCTCAGATCAGATATCTGACGTGCTAGACGAGCGCTCGGTGAGCCGGTCGGATCGAGTTGTTGGATAGTTCACACTTAGCGATCGAGAGCCGAGTTTTGATCGCCGAGCGAACGCCGAGTTGCTCCCGAGCCGGCAAATCTAGCGCCGACCAGCCGCCAAGCGAAAATCATGGCAAAAATCGGTATCGGATGTTTAGTATCGGAGCCTCGTTTGCGAGTACGAGTAAATGAGCGCGGTATCGGGCCAATACCCGACACCAGTATCGGTACTCATGCATCTCTAGCTATAGGACAATAATTTATGCACACTCAGGTCTTACTTTGCTTTTATCAATATCAGTCTGCATGCACACAAAGCCTTCACACATTCAGCCCCAGGTGCATTGTGGTTAGAAATCGAGCTGACATTCTTTTGGGACACCGTACAAATCTTGTTGTAGGACACGTTGTGCCCTGTTGTAGATACGTAGACTGAAAAATGCGATCGTTTTGCACCAATAATCCTTTAAGAAATTTTTGCCTTCTTATCATCCTCCTCACTGAGCATTAAACACACTGTTGCATTTATTTCACGTGTTTACATCACAGCACCGTAAACCGAAAATGGTTCATGAAGGTCAAACAATTCATCGTGTTTTTCAGACTGTCCTACCTGACCTGGGAACTCGGTAATCTGACACCTGAGTTACGAGTGCAGGGAAAGTCAGCGGGATTATGGGAACGCTGGTTTCTGGTTGCTGTTTGTGAAGTTCGCCCGCATGCTTCTATTTTTCCTGACGGCTTTTGTGTTTTTAGTGTAAACGCAGGTTTTGCTACAGGTGACGGCCGAACATCTCACTGTTTCCTAAATGTTACTGACATCAAGGCTTATAGGAAGGCGGCGTGAAGACAGATACGCCCTGTGGGGTTCCTTAGGGCTCTTTATTTTGGTTTATAGGAGCGATGCACGTACCCCCTCTCAATGAGGGGGGTACGTGCATCGCTCCTTTAATTTTTATGCTATTTTATTTATGCATTTTCTCCACTTCTCTCCCAATTTAGCGTAGTCAATTCGTCTTCCACCGCTGGACACTCCGGTCGCGCCTGCTTCACCCTCCGTCCGACATGTGCGCAGTCCATCAAGCCCTCCTTATTCACCCACACTTTCGGTGGGTTCGCGTGCGGAGAGCCACGCCCTTGTACTGGCGCCTCGGGCTACTACCCAGGGGTCCTTACACGGCGTCGAAGACCCCACCCACTTTTCGATCCGGTCTTTTCCCACCCGACAGTCTTTAATGACGGATTTTGTCTGCTGAAGGTATTGTCGATTATAGGGGCGCTCGGGAAGTTCAGAATGCCAGCGCTGGTGTTCTACCTGGGCGCCGAGACTTCTTCTTTGAACACGTATGCATGCCATCCATCGTGCCTATCAACCTGGGAAAAAGTTAGTGCCCCCCCCCCCGATTATTTAATCAATATTCCGCTAGCACACCAGCGCCGAGATTCTGAACTCCTCGTTGCCACCGGTTGTCTGGGTGCCATCTAGCGGGCATAATCGACACGTTTCTGCTAGGGCGGGATGAAATATAAAAATATAAAAAGTAGAGATGTACCGATAGGGGTTTTTGACGCCGATTTCGATCTCCGATTTCTTTTCAGAGCGATCGGCCGATAGCCGATTCCGATCGGGGGGTGGGGGGTGGTTTCAACCTGTGTTTTACTTTCCACCCGTTCTGGGGTAATACCCAACTTTTAGTTCATTTTTCACCGCAGAGACGAGTCAAAAGCAGGATTCACTCGAAGCACTTTGTGTTTATTATAACAGCTTGGGTATAACACCGAAAATAAAACTGAGTGGCCGCATTAAATAAAAGAAAATAAATATAAACAGAGTGAAGGAGCGAGAGGGGAAAGTTTCACGTGCTGCCCCCGGCTACAGCGCACAGCGACTACAACAACATGCAACAGTACCCATAATGCAATGTGTTTTCAAAACATTAACCCCTTACTTTCCCAACACTGACCCCCAGGGGGTGTGGCGGCATTGCGAGATTTTTTTACTTCTAAAACTAAAGCAATTCATTTTTCACCCACGGGACACATATCTCATTAGTCTAACTGACCACACACACACACACACACACACACACGCAGGTTAGATGTTATACAGTTCAGTCTGAAAAAACCTTAAAAATAGGACGAACAGTGAAGATAAACCGCTGACGGAAGCATTGACGTGTGTGTGTGTGTGTGTGTTTGTGCCTTTAAGAGAGACGCTCTGTTCACAGTATCGATATAAGTGATTCATGAGTCGATTCATTTTTCGCGAAGTGTAACTTTCTCTTCTCAGTTATCTCTCCGTGTTTACTGTTATTAATAAAATGTCGTGGTTTTAGATGAACACCAGCTACTACAGAACATTCTGTGTGACTCTCTTACACTAAAAAGCTTCATTACACTGCTGTTACCACAGATCTGTAACCGAGTCAGACTCGTTCCGTCTGTCAGAGCAGATGATCCTGAACTATGTATGATGCACAACGTTAATGATGTTATTTTAGGTCGTGAAGAGCTTTCACCATGGTTTCTGTACGATGGTTTCTGTACGATGGTTGATGAATGGTGATGTGATGGTTGATGCTTTGTAGCTCAAAGTCTGGATCAATCCACTGAGCTGTTAAGCTTAACATGATCTTTATACATCACACGATCGGATCGGCTACATTTGGGAAATATCGCCGATCGCCGAGAGCATATTTTGATAAAAAATCGGCCGATAACGATTTATAGCCGATCGATCGATCTCTAATAAAAAGGGGTGTCCACATACTTTTGGTCTCACGGGGTGTATGTTCCTTGGCCAAAACCCGTTCTAAATCAAGAGGGTAAATAAATTCTGCCCTAAATTCTACCTGATACCTAATGAGAACTGACTTGTGGGTCAGCCAGTGTGGGGTCAGCAATAATCTCATTACACATACAGTAGGTCATTACACCTAAAGAAGCCCGAGCAGGAACACACGTCCAATCCCGCCGCAGGTTCCTCACACGATCTCATGTGAAATGATTCGATTATGTCAGCGTTTTTTTAAGTCTGTGGTAAGACGCTACCGAACAAGCAGCGCTCGAGGAGCCGGGGAAGCTAAAACAACACGGCGGGTGAACGTCACAAACAGCCCGAGAAATCTGATCCGACCTGTTAGGGAAGTCCAAATGAAAAGGACTGGTGTGTTTCTGTAGGAGCTGTACAGCAAACGTGATGAAGTCAACTGGGATTGTTCAGCAAGTCTTCACACACTCAGATTCAAGTGGCTATAATAATAAAGCATGGTCACTAGCAAAGTGGGCGCGGTCAGACAGACGTTTGGAAGTAATTTTGCTCCTGACGTGCAATTTAGATGTTTATTATGATTCTACACTTGACGTTTCATCCTAGACGTACACAAACTATTCAACGTGCACGTCTTTGGACTGTGGGAGGAAACCGGAGCTCCCGGAGGAAACCCACACAGACACGGGGAGAACATGCAAACTCCACACAGAAAGGTGTCCATTTTATCAGCTCCACTTACCATACAGAAGCACTTTGTAGTTCTACAATTACCGACTGTAGTCCATCTGCTTCTCTGCATGCTTTGTTAGCCCCCTTTCACCCTGTTCTTCAATGGTCAGGACCCCCACAGGACCACCACAGAGCAGGTATTATTTAGGTGGTGGATCATTCTCAGCACTGCAGTGACACTGACATGGTGGTGGTGTGTTAGTGTGTGTTGTGCTGGTATGAGTGGATCAGACACAGCAGCGCTGCTGGAGTTTTTAAACACCTCACTGTCACTGCTGGACTGAGAATAGTCCACCAACCAAAAATATCCAGCCGACAGCGCCCCGTGGGCAGCGTCCTGTGACCACTGATGAAGGTCTAGAAGATGACCGACTCAAACAGCAGCAATAGATGAGCGATCGTCTCTGACTTTACATCTACAAGGTGGACCGACTAGGTAGGAGTGTCTAATAGAGTGGACAGTGAGTGGACACGGTACTTAAAAACTAGAGATGTACCGATCGGGGTTTTTGGCACCTCCTTTCAGGGATAGCCGATTCCGATGGGGGGGGGGGGGGGGGGGGTGTTGCAAATTTAGCAGTAAATAAAGTACATCAAAAAATAATTTTTTTACTCACAGGAGACATATTTCATTAGTCTAACTGACCACACACGCAGGTTTAATGTTATCCAGTTCAGTCTGAAAAAACCTTAAAAAGAGCCTCACAGTGAAGATAAACCGGAGCAGCGTGTGTGTGTGTGTGTGTGTGTGTGTGTGTGTGTGTGTTTGTGTGTTTGTGCCTTTAAGAGAGACGTTCTGTTCACTGTATCGCTTAGTGATTCACGAGTCGATTCATTTTATGCGAAGCGTAAGTTTCTCTTCTCGGTTATCTCTCCGTGTTTACTGTTATTAATTAAATGTCGTGGTTTTAAATAAACACCAGCTACTACAGAACATTCTGTGTGACTCTCTTACATTAAAAAGCTTCATTACACTGTTATTACCACAGATCTGTAACCGAGTCAGACTCGTTCCGTCTAAGGAGCTAAAAGTTCAGCAGATGATCCTGAACTAACGAATTTGGTAATGAATAAACTTTAGCCTCTGATTGGCTCTGTAACGTTTTCTGTTCTCATCTACATCACAAGTAAGAACCGCTTACGATTTACCAAAGTGAACCAGGAGTTTATATAACGTGCTGATAGAATCGACTCAGATGTGACCGGGTTGAATTATCTTTTTAAAGTAAATATTACAATCAGCAAAATTACATGGTATGTATGATGCACAACGTTAATGATGTTATTTTAGGTCATGAAGAGCTTTCACTGTGGTTTCTGTACGATGGTTGATGAATTTTGATGTGATGGTTGGTGCTTCGTAGCTCAAAGTCTGGATCAATCCACTGAGCTGTTAACTTAACATGATCTTTATATATCACACGATCGGATCGGCTACATTTAGGAAATATCGGCCGATCGCCGATAGCATATTTTGATTAAAAATCGGCCGATACCGATTCATAGCCGATCGATCGTTCCATCTCTATTAAAAACTCCAGCAGCGCTGCTGTGTCTGATCCACTCATACCAGCACAACACACACTAACACACCACCACCATGTCAGTGTCACTGCAGTGCTGAGAATCATCCACCACCCAAATAATACCTGCTCTGTGGTGGTCCTGTGGGGGTCCTGACCATTGAAGAACAGGGTGAAAGGGGGCTAACAAAGCATGTAGAGAAACAGATGGACTACAGTCAGTAATTGTAGAACTACAAAGTGCTTCTATATGGTAAGTGGAGCTGATAAAATGGACAGTGAGTGTAGAAACAAGGAGGAACTGTTCTTTGATAAACTCTTTCTCTCTCTATATATAGTAAGATAGTTTGGGTTCGTGTTTCCTCCTGGCTGTTCTAAGACGTGTGGGTTCTAATCCTTTAGTCATAGAAAAGAAATGAGACATAAAGTGCGCCGTAACTTCCTCCCGTCACAGTTCACGTCCCCTGCAGTGACGTATTTTCAGGCCGAACGTCAGCAAAACCTGGATTTCCACCAGGGGTGCACAAACTTTTGCAGACTGCAGTTTCCCTCCTGTGAAGAGGAAGGCGAGCTGTCCTTCCGTCCCGGCGCGGGATTAGATTAGGCTAATCTAATCATTCCTCATCAGATTAATCATTACTCACTCACATGTGCAGGCCTGACTCTCATCAACAACGGTGTGGAAAAGTAAGTGCCCCCTCCCCTGATTGCCTCGTAACAGTCGACCGTTATCAAACTTGAGGAGCAAAGCTACCCAACACCAGTATCACCCCGGCGAAGAGGTTTCTGCCCCCCCCTCCCCGTTCCTAGGTAATCATCTTAAAGTTTCTACATGAGCACGTCACCCCACAATGTATAAAAAACATGTCGGTCTAGAAAGAGTTACAAAGCCATTGAGCCATTGCTAAAACTTTAGGACTCCAATGAACCAAAGTGAGAGCAGCCTTTAATCAATTTCCTAAAACAGGTCTTGGACTAAGTTGTACACCGCTACACACTAAAGACTAAGTCGTACAGTCTTGGACTAAATCGTACAGTCTTGGACTAAGTCGTACACCGCTATACACTAAAGACTAAGTCGTACACTGTCGTACACTAAAGACTAAGTCGTACAGTCTTGGACTAAATCATACACCGTCATACACTAAAGACTAAGTCGTACAGTCTTGGACTAAATCGTACAGTCTTGGACTAAGTCGTACACCCGCTATACACTAATGACTAAGTCGTACACTGTCGTACACTAATGACTAAATCGTACAGTCTTGGACTAAGTCATACACCGTCATACACTAAAGACTAATTCGTACAGTCTTAGACTAAGTCGTACACCGTTATACACTAAAGACTAAGTCGTACACTGTCGTACACTAATGACTAAATCGTACAGTCTTGGACTAAGTCATACACCGTCATACACTAAAGACTAATTCGTACAGTCTTAGACTAAGTCGTACACCGCTATACACTAAAGACTAAGTCGTACACTGTCGTACACTAATGACTAAATCGTACAGTCTTGGACTAAGTCATACACCGTCATACACTAAAGACTAATTCGTACAGTCTTAGACTAAGTCGTACACCGTTATACACTAAAGACTAATTCGTACAGTCTTGGACTAAGTCGTACACCGCTATACACTAAAGACTAAGTCGTACAGTCTTGGACTAAGTCGTACACCGTTATACACTAAAGACTAATTCGTACAGCCTTGGACTAAGTCGTACACCGTTATACACTAAAGACTCATTCGTACAGTCTTAGACTAAGTCGTACACCGTTATACACTAAAGACTAATTCGTACAGTCTTAGACTAAGTCGTACACCGTTATACACTAAAGACTAAGTCGTACACTGTCGTACACTAAAGACTAAGTCGTACAGTCTTGGACTAAATCATACACCGTCATACACTAAAGACTAAGTCGTACAGTCTTGGACTAAATCGTACAGTCTTGGACTAAGTCGTACACCCGCTATACACTAATGACTAAGTCGTACACTGTCGTACACTAATGACTAAATCGTACAGTCTTGGACTAAGTCATACACCGTCATACACTAAAGACTAATTCGTACAGTCTTAGACTAAGTCGTACACCGTTATACACTAAAGACTAAGTCGTACACTGTCGTACACTAATGACTAAATCGTACAGTCTTGGACTAAGTCATACACCGTCATACACTAAAGACTAATTCGTACAGTCTTAGACTAAGTCGTACACCGCTATACACTAAAGACTAAGTCGTACACTGTCGTACACTAATGACTAAATCGTACAGTCTTGGACTAAGTCATACACCGTCATACACTAAAGACTAATTCGTACAGTCTTAGACTAAGTCGTACACCGTTATACACTAAAGACTAATTCGTACAGTCTTGGACTAAGTCGTACACCGCTATACACTAAAGACTAAGTCGTACACTGTCGTACACTAATGACTAAATCGTACAGTCTTGGACTAGATCGTACACCGTCATACACTAAAGACTAATTCGTACAGTCTTGGACTAAGTCGTACACCGCTATACACTATAGACTAAGTCGTACAGTCTTGGACTAAGTCGTACACCGTTATACACTAAAGACTAATTCGTACAGCCTTGGACTAAGTCGTACACCGTTATACACTAAAGACTAATTCGTACAGTCTTAGACTAAGTCGTACACCGTTATACACTAAAGACTAATTCGTACAGTCTTAGACTAAGTCGTACACCGTTATACGCTAAAGACTAATTTGTACAGTCTTGGACTAAGTCGTACACCGCTATACACTAAAGACTAAGTCGTACACTGTCGTACACTAAAGACTAAGTCGTACAGTCTTGGACTAAGTCGTACACCGCTATACACTAAAGACTAAGTCGTACACCGTCATACACTAAAGACTAATTCGTACAGCCTTGGACTAAGTCGTACACCGCTATACACTAAAGACTAAGTCGTACACTGTCGTACACTAAAGACTAAGTCGTACAGTCTTGGACTAAGTCGTACACCGCTATACTCTAAAGACTAATTCGTACAGTCTTAGACTAAGTCGTACACCGTTATACACTAAAGACTAATTCGTACAGTCTTAGACTAAGTCGTACACCGCTATACACTAAAGACTAAGTCGTACACTGTCGTACACTAAAGACTAAGTCGTACAGTCTTGGACTAAGTCGTACACCGCTATACTCTAAAGACTAATTCGTACAGTCTTAGACTAAGTCGTACACCGTTATACACTAAAGACTAATTCGTACAGTCTTAGACTAAGTCGTACACCGTTATACACTAAAGACTAATTCGTACAGTCTTAGACTAAGTCGTACACCGCTATACACTAAAGACTAATTCGTACAGTCTTAGACTAAGTCGTACACCGTTATACTCTAAAGACTAATTCGTACAGTCTTAGACTAAGTCGTACACCGTTATACACTAAAGACTAATTCGTACAGTCTTAGACTAAGTCGTACACCGTTATACTCTAAAGACTAATTCGTACAGTCTTAGACTAAGTCGTACACCGTTATACACTAAAGACTAATTCATACAGTCTTGGACTAAGTCTTACACCGTCATACACTAAAGACTAATTCGTACAGCCTTGGACTAAGTCGTACAGCCTTGGACTAAGTCGTACACCGCTATACACTAAAGACTAAGTCGTACACCGTCATACACTAAAGACTAATTCGTACAGCCTTGGACTAAGTCGTACAGCCTTGGACTAAGTCGTACACCGCTATACACTAAAGACTAAGTCGTACACCGTCATACACTAAAGACTAATTCGTAGTCTTGGACTAAGTCGTACACCGTCATACACTAAAGACTAATTCGTACAGCCTTGGACTAAGTCGTACAGCCTTGGACTAAGTCGTACACCGTCATACACTAATGACTAAGTCGTACAGTTCGTTCCATTGCTGGCCAGTGTGACTATATACAGTATTGTTTAACTCGTACGGTGATATCTTGGTGCTACCGTCCTGACTAACCAGCTGTAAGTCGTAAGCATGACAATACAGTCTTGGCCAAGTCGTGAAAGCAGCTAGCTAACGTTAGCCAACCCCGACTACCTCCAGCACACTAAACCGATTAATGGTGCTATATTCTCGTTCCTTTAGCTCTCACCTCATACTGAATGTACTGCTTCCTCCATTCCGGGGTGATGTGAGCCGACAGGTGCTCGGTGAATTTCATCCTGACGGTTTATCGATACAGCCCTTCAGAAAAGCTCAGTCTGAAAGCATCAGCACCGAAGCCTTCCGTTCTTCAGGCTCGCTTCTGAGAGATTCAGGCTCCTCTCCGCGTAACGACTCGAGTCACAAAATACACGGACATTTTATGAGTAAAACGTCCCCGTCGTCCTTTTTAACGAGTCGAATTTCATTTGAGGAGCGACGGTCGGACACCAAACACACCAACGACCGCTACACATTGACAATTCCTGTATGTTTTCCGTTCTGAAAGCTCCGGCAGCCGCCACGGAGGCAACACATTTACACTCAGCAGTGTAACAGAGTGCACTAGATGGGCAGCCGTTTCAAAGGAAATGTAGTGCGCTTATGAAGGGATTAAGAAGCTATTTAAAACGCAGCCGTTGTTTTTGTCCAAGTACGTCACCGCTCGTCGCATATATAAGGGGCGGAGGTGTTTACGAAGTGAGCCGGTAGATAAACAAAAATAGTGCCGGGTGAATTTTTGCACACACATTTCTCAACAAAAGCAAACTAATTATCTTTTAAATGCAATAAATTTTACAAATAAAGTGATAAATATATAAATTGACATATCGTGTTGTCAATTTGTCGTCAAGTGTCTTTGTACAGTAGATTGACGTGTTTTTGTAGAGCTTGCTTTGTGCACAGTAACAGGAAAGGGGCCTTCCCTAAAATGTTGGAAGTCAGATTCTAGTCAGATGTCCACATACTTTCAGCCATATAGAATATCTTGTATCAACCAACCTTCCCAGAACCCCTTATTAATGTCATTTTCTACAACACAATGGCTCCACTGGGAATAAAAATAACAGTACCGCCACCATGCTTGCCAGTAGGTACAGTGTTGTTGGGTTTGAATGCCTTATTTTGGTTTTCGTCCTAGCTCGTCTCGTATATAAGGGGCGGAGGTGTTTACGAAGTGAGCCGGTAGATAAGCAAAATAGTGCCGGGTGAATTAATATCTTTTAAATTCAAGACATTTTACAAATAAAGTGATAAATAAATAAACTGACAAGTTTCCTTGTCAATTTTCCATCAAGTGTCTTTGTAGAGCTTGCTTTGTGCACAGGAACAGGAAAGGGGCCTTCCCTAAAAAGTTGGAAGCATATAATCTCCTGTATATAACTGATTCATTACACCTGTTAGCAGCTATTGTTGCTGGAACACATGAATTCAAAATTTAGAAGAGATGTCCAATACTTTTGGCCAAATAGTGACCAGAGATCAGGTGCAAATCTGGTTTTGTTTATTGTCCAGTAACATCAGGGTTCTAAAGTGTGCAGTGCAGTGAATGTTCATTATCAGTCTTAATGTTCAAGAGAGTTAAAGCGAGTTTCAAAGTTCAAAGTGCAACATGTGTGTACAGTCCCATGAGCTCGGAGTGTGTATGATAAATCAGTGTGTGAACGATGAGCGAGATCAGTAAGGATACGCAGCAAAACCACTTTGCACGGCTGTACAGTTGTTTTCTTGTGGAATGAAGCGCCGCCTGCTTATCTGGCTGCTAACTAGAGAGCCGCACACTGTGTAGATTCACTGCTTTGCCACAGCTTTTTTAAAGCTTGCCACTGCGCTCAAAGCAAGGCCATAGGTAGGAAGGTGGGTAGGTAGGTACTTTATTGAGCCCATAGTAGGTACTTTATTAAAGCCCCAGTAGCATTATACAACAAGGAAAGTACACACTATAAAGATTCAACAGTTCAAATACAAAAACAGAACATACACAACAACAAAGACTGAATGAGAGTCTGATGATGATGATCAGCAATAACATTAAAACCACCTCCTTGTTTCTACACTCACTGTCCATTTTATCAGCTCCACTTACCATGTAGAAACACTTTGCAGTTCTACAATTACTGACTGTAGTCCATCTGTTTCTCTGCATGCTTTGTTAGCCCCCTTTCATGCTGTTCTTTAATGGTCAGGACCCCCCACAGGACCACCACAGAGCAGGTATTATTTGGGTGGTGGATGATTCTCAGCACTGCAGTGACACTGACATGGTGGTGGTGTGTTAGTGTGTGTTGTGCTGGTATGAGTGGATCAGACACAGCAGCGCTGATGGAGTTTTTAAACACCTCACTGTCACTGCTGGACTGAGAATAGTCCACCAACCAAAAATATCCATCCAACAGCACCCCATGGGCAGCATCCTGTGACCACTGATGAAGGTCTAGAAGATGACCGACTCAAACAGCAGCAATAGATGAGCGATCGTCTCTGACTTTACATCTACAAGTACACTGTACATCAGGGACAGTGATAGCTCAGTGGTTAAGGTACTGGACTAGTAAACAGAAGATTGCCGGTTCAAGCCCCGCCACCACCAAGTTGCCACTGTTGGGTCCCTGAGCAAGGCCCTTAACCCTCAATTGCTCATTGTATTCCGCTCATTGTGTGTAAGTCGCTTTGGATAAAAGCGTCTGCTAAATGCTAAAAATGTAAATGTAAATGTACAAGGTGGACCAGCTAAGTAGGAGTGTCTAATAGAGTGGACAGTGAGTGGACACAGTATTTAAAAACTCCAGCAGCGCTGCTGTGTCTGATCCACTCATACCAGCACAACACACACTAACACACCACCACCATGTCAGTGTCACTGCAATGCTGAGGATTATCCACCACCTAAATAATACCTGCTCTGTGGTGGTCCTGACCATTGAAGAACATCATGAAAGTGGGCTAACAAAGCATGCAGAGAAACAGGTGGATGGAAATGACAATCATATTATGACTGATTCTACACATTATATATAACACATTCTTATTAGCTTTGTGTAATGTTAGTATCTGTCCGTGTTTCCATCAGTTGTTTATATGGCAGGAATATTTTTAAATGCCCTGTAGATTTGGTCCCCCCCAACGTTCAGTTCATGGCTACGTCCTTGGTGCTTAGTGCATTTTTAGAGAACTTACAATCAGCAGTAAATAATGACTGAAGGAACGTCTGTACAGACTTGTCTAGCCGCTTGTTGTCCACATTACCTCACGGTGAGGCAAACGGCATTTGAGGTTGTTATTTTCCAACCTAATCGCTGACGCTGCATGAAGAGCTGCACTTACACAATAACCTGAACTGTTTGAACTTTCAGGACTCAGTTCTCCTCCTTCACCGCACTTCCTCATGATCCATTTATAAAGCAGTGATCAGTCACTGTGTCAGCTTTACATGTGCTGAACACTATATGGCCATAAGTATGTGTACACTTTTGCAAATACTTTGCAAATAATCTTGTTTTAGCCACACCCATTGCTCACCGTTTTGTAAAAACTCTTTCCTGTTCCAACCCAAAGCACAAAGCGAGGTCTGTAAGGACATGGTTTGATATTTTTGTTGTACAGGAACTCCAGTGGTCTCCTCAGAGCTCTGACCTTTAAACACCCTATTATAAACAATTTGAGTGATTTGGAACTTTATTTGTAAGCCAGACCTTCTAGTCCAGGACGGGTCCGACCTCTGATGTTCTTTTGCCTTAAGGGGCACAAATTCCATCAGACAAGTTCTGAAATCTCTCTCAAATGACTGGAGAAATATTGCTCATGGTTTTGGAAAGGAATGTCCAACAAGCTTCTAGTCAGGTGTCCACATACTTTCAGCCACATGAAGTATCTTGTATCAGCCGACCTTCCAGGAACTCCTTATTTAGGCCATTTTCTTTAACATACTGGTTCCACTGGGAATAAAAATAATAGTACCACCACCATGCTTGACAGTAGGTACAGTGTTGTTAAGTTTGAATGCCTCATTTTGGTCCTTTTGGTCAAAAACTCAATAGCAGAGCTGAGATTTGACCTCAAGTTCTCAGCAGTAGTAGGCCAGCGTACCTAGGTTACCTACTTACCTAAAAGCAGTGTTTGTTTCATCTCTTAATATAGGATCATGTGAATGTTTGAGTAATTAGAGCTACTTTAGTTTATGGAATATAAAAAAACAACTCATTTTTTATTAGCTAAACCTATTTGGAGTAAAACACTGGGTAAAATGTTCAGGGGTGAATGCAATGGTGCGTTTACCAGGATGGCCGAGTGGTTAAGGCGTTGGACTTAAGATCCAATGGACATATGTCTGCGTGGGTTCAAACCCCACTCCTGGTAGAGATACGTTTATGGACGGTGGTAGCCTAGTGGGTAGAGCTTTGGGCTATTAACTGAAAAGTTAAGAGATTGAATCCCAGCTCTGCCATGCAGCCACTTTTAGGGCCTTAAGCAAGGCCCTCAACCCTCTCTGCTCCAGGGGTGGCATACAATGGCTGACCCTGCGCTCTGACCCCAGCTTCCAAACAAGCTGGGACGTATATCCCAGTCTGTATATGTATATATGACAAATAAATTCTAATAAGTTCTAATTTCTGAGAGTAATTCCTGAGGGCGACACCAAAGGTGCTACCAAATATAGATGGCACACTGTAGTCGATATAGTTATTCTTACAATAATATTGTGGGATGGTGGGAAATTCTTTGTTTTTCCAAGAAAGAAAGGTAATCCACTTATCCCTGGGTGAAGGAAAGCTTCTTTTTAAGCTTCTAAAATGGGGTTGGGCCAAAGATTGAGCATCTTTGCACTAATTAGAATAGGTAAAGGCTACAAATAGCATAAAACTCAAGACATCCGATCTGGGACAACACAAAAATAAATACGGATTTCAAATTTATTAGCATTTATTTATCACAAAGTTCAGAAAGGAATGTGAAGGCTTATGGCTGCTTTATTATATAAACATAAATATATGTGACAATAAACCGAAACTCATGTTCAACCACTTTTGGTTTCGTTATTTAATATTCTTCCAGTGCAAATATTCACTTTATTTTTTGCCCATAATGTGTTTGACTTCGAACCCATAGAAATGTACAAGATGAACAACATGTTTGCCTAAAAAACAAAATTAATAGCAAAACATTAAAACCACCTCCTTGTTTCTACACTCACTGTCCATTTTATCAGCTCCACTTACCATATAGAAGCACTTTGTAGTTCTACAATTACTGACTGTAGTCCATCTGTTTCTCTGCATGCTTTTTAGCCTGCTTTCACCCTGTTCTTCAATGGTCAGGACCCCCACAGGACCACCACAGAGCAGGTATTATTTAGGTGGTGGATCATTCTCAGCACTGCAGTGACACTGACATGGTGGTGGTGTGTTAGTGTGTGTTGTGCTGGTATGAGTGGATCAGACACAGCAGCGCTGCTGGAGTTTTTAAATACCGTGTTCACTCACTGTTCACTCTATTAGACACTCCTACCTAGTTGGTCCACCTTGTAGATGTAAAGTCAGAGACGATCGCTCATCTATTGCTGCTGTTTGAGTTGGTCATCTTCTAGACCTTCATCAGTGGTCACAGGACGCTGCGCACGGGGCGCTGTTGGCTGGATATTTTTTTGGTTGGTGGACTATTCTCAGTCCAGCAGTGACAGTGAGGTGTTTAAAAACTCCAGTAGCACTGCTGTGTCTGATACACTCATACCAGCACAACACACACTAACACACCACCACCATGTCAGTATCACTAGGGTGGTTCTAATGTTGGGGATTATTAGCAACCGTGATATACATTTTAATATAAAAACGTAATAATTAGCTATTTACACTGAGACATCATTGCCACATATTTAAATACACTATATGGCTAAAGTATGTGGACACCTGACCTTAATTTTGTTGGAGAACCCATTCCAAAACCACAGGCGTTAATAATACATGCTGTACTTGCTCGGTGGGATTTCGTCTGTGGGAATTTGTGTTTATGCATTTAAATGTACATTTGCCAAATATTTGTGTTTGACTAGAAGAAAGGCCCGGCTTAAAATTAGCATTACAATCCAGTTCATGCAGTTCATATTCATTTGGGTTACAGAGCGTAAAAGTCATGCTGGAACAGGACACGACCTGTCCGCAACATATAGCTTATGTGTGATAAATTACTGTATATAGGTCTGACAGCAATGGGTGTGGCTGAAACTCCTGAACACAGTTAATTAATAGTGATGCCCAGACACTTTTGACCATATAGCGTATATCTCATAGGCAGCACATGTCTAAACATCATGTCCATCACATCATTCAGTATTTATCTCAGCTCGGTGCTCCAGGAGATCAGCATGGATATGTTGGAACGTCGGTCGTTCCTTGGCGTTCCTCTTCCAGCAGCTGTGCATGAGGCTGTAGATCTGATCAGAGCAACACGCAGGCTTGGGAAGGTAGACCTGAAAAAATAACATACAAATGGCAAAGTCCTTTTAGACCATATAGACAAAAGTCAACATTATGACCACCTTCCTAATACTGTGTTGGTCCCCCATTCGCTGTCAAAACAGCCCTGCAACTGTGATGCCCTGTGTATTCTGACACCTTTCTATCAGAACCAGCATTAACTCCTTCAGCAGTTTGAGCTACAGTTTGAGCACGGGCCAGCCTTCGCTCCTCACGTGCATCAATGAGCCTTGGTCGCCCATGACCCTGTCGCTGGTTTACCCTTGTTCCTTCATTGGTGCACTTTCGATAGATACTGACCACTGCAGACCGGGAACACCCCACAAGAGCTGCAGTTTTGGAGATGCTCCGACCCGGTCGTCTAGCCATCACAATTCAGCCCTCGTCAAACTTGCTCAGATCCTCACGCTCGCCCATTTTTCCTGCTTCTAACATCAACTTTGAGGATAAAATGTTCACTCGCTGCCTAATATATCCCACCCACTAACAGGTGCCGTGATGAAGACATATTCACTTCACCTGTCAGTGGTCATAATGTTATGCCTGTAGTTATTTATGCTTCCGACTTTGTAGCAAGAGTTTAGGAAGGTTCTTTCCTGTTTCAGCATGACTGTGCTCTATAAAGACATCGATTTAAGCTCGGTTCAAAGTGGTAGCTTAGCGGTTAACATACTGGACTAGTAATCAGAGGGTTGCTGGTTCAAGCCCCACCCCCCAAGTTGCTATTGTTGGGCCCCTGCGCAAGGTTATTAATGCTCAATTGCTCAAACTGTATTCAGTCACAACTGGATAAAAGTGTCTGCTAATTGCCACAAATGTAAATATAAACTCAAGTGTCCTGCACAGAGCTTTGACCTCAGCCCTACTCAACAGCTTTGGAATGAACCGGGACATCAACTGACGCTTTCTTGACCGACTGAATGGGCATAAATTCCCACACACATCCTTCAAAGTCCTCTAAGAAGAGTGGCTGTTATTATAGCTTTAGAGATCACATAGATGTCACTCCACTTTAATACCAAGTCCCATTTTAATGAAATGGGATGGCCAGGTGTCCAAATACTTTTGACCACATAGTGTATATCTTATATACCATAGGTGTGTCTATAAATGTATGGCTTTATACAGTATATACATGCCTGCTTTTACCCAGACCGAAACATCTACAGATCACCACAGCTCAGCACTGCCACCATCAGGTAGAAACCTTACATAGCAGGCTATTGGAGGGACTAGTATGGAAATCGGTTTGTGCCACGTTGAGAAGAGAAAAAACATTTACATTTTTAGCATTTAGTAGACGCCTTTATCCAAAGCGACTTACATTACAGTTTACAGTCTGAGCAATTGAGAGTTAAGGGCCTTGCTCAAGGGCCCAACAGCAGCAGCCTGGCAGTGGTGGGGCTTGAAGCAGTGACCCTCTGATTACTAGTCCAGTACCTTAACCACTAGGCTACAGCTTGCCCTGTACGATGGGTATACTGTATTTTGGCTAGCAATCAACATTCTAATTAATTCCAAAGCTGTCAAATAGGGTTCAGGTCAGGGCTCTGAAGGTCCTCCACATCAATCTGGTCAAACCGTGTCTTTATGGACATAGCTTCTTAACCAGGCTGGAACAGAAAAGGCTCTTTCCTAATCTGTTGGAAGTCAAAAGCATTACATTTATTTCACATTATTGATTGTAAATACCTGTTAATAAAGCTTGTAGCTGAAACACTCAGTGAATGTCCAGAGGAACCAACAGACTCGTAACTTTACTCACTAATTCATTAGCGTTTTGAGCTAAATGATTAATCAGTACAGTAGACCCTTGACTTACATTTTTAATCGGTTCCGAAGGGCTGTTCTTAAGTCAAAATGTTCGTTAGTTAAACCTATTTTTCCCATAAGAAATTATGTAAATAGAATTAATCCATGCCAGACCTCCCAAACCCCCCCTTACCTAACCACTTTTTTGTTGTAAATACAAGTACATTTTCCCTTAATCTTAAATTATAGAATAGATAATACTGTAATAAACAATTCTAAACAACATTAGTTAGACAGTAGTACTGTACAGTACATAAACACACACCACATTTCAGTACAGTACGTGTGCTGTACCATACACCATAATACATTCCTTCTTTTTATATAAAATGTATCTACCAGAAACAACAATAACTCTCATATTTCTCTATTATTTCCTTCTTTATTTCAGTAGTGTTGTATTTTGTAGGTGTAACTGCACAAAAGAAAGAATACTTTACTGAGCCGAATTCCTTCTTCTCTCTCACTCACTGTCCCCTCTGTCTGATACACAGTGACACCTACTGGCAGAAGTAATTATACAACAACGAATAGTAATAGATTTTTTTCATTTTCTCAGCACTGCGCTTTCTCTGCAGCTTCTTTGGGGACATTTTAATACTGAATTTTACAAAATATAAAGAAAACACCGGAAAAACACCGCCCGCTGTGCGAATGTTTGCTCACTGTATATATATACTGTATATATATATAGAGAGATAGACGGTCGGAGTCAACTTGTTCGTGACGTCACGTGTTTCGCGAATTTCGGTTCATAATCCAAAATTTGTTCGTACGTTAAGTTGAAAAAATCGTTTGTAACCCAAAATGTTTGTATGGTAAACGGTTTGTAATTCAAGGGTCTACTGTACTTATATTTTTGATTTAGTCTGAAATCTCACCTGCTTGTTCTGGTCTCGGAAGAACTCGCCCATGTTCTCGATCACCTGGTCGTCAGAGAGTTGGCAGTACGGCTGCTCTTTACACAGAGTCAACGTTTCCCAAAGCGTTACGCCAAATGCCCACACGTCACTCGCCATGGTGAATTTACCCTGAAAAATACCAAACACGACGCCAGACGAGATGAAACAAATAAATGACAGCAGATCTTTATTCTTTACGTCTACTTCAGTGGTTTATGACCTTCTGAAACCACAAAACACCCCCCAGTTGAACCATCGTAGTCACCTGAGAAGAACACTCACCACTTTGGTTCTGTTATTTAATACCATTTCAGTGCATATAATCACTTTATATTTACACATCTAGTGTTCATCTAGTGTTTATAGCTGTAAATCTGAATTTAAAAAAACGTCCATATGTGTCCGTATGTGGACACCCCCTTTTAATTATTAGCATCAAGTATTTCAGCCACATCCACTGCTACCACCAAACACGAGTGCCAGATTTCACAAATGCTCTTTTAACTGAAGATTAGAGACTGTTAAAGTGTCCACATACATTTGGCTTCACAGTATAAATGTCCCTTACAAGTACACTACATTGCCATAAGTATATGGACATCTCAAAAATGAATAGCATTGAAATAGAATGACCTCTATGCGATCATTCAGCTATAACGACAGACGCTCTCCTAAGGAGGCTTTTCACAAGACTTTAAAACAAGTCTGTGGGAATTTGTAGCCCATTTAGTAAAAAATGACAGCACTTGTATGCTTTGCTTTGTGCACAGGGGCTCATGCTGAGACAGAAAAGGGCCTTCCCTAAACTGTTGTTGAAAGGTCGAAAGCATATAAGTTCTATTATATAACTGATTTATTACACCTGTAAGCAACGGCTTAAACACTTGAATTCAGTAATTAGAAAGAGTGTCCCAATACTTTTGTACCTATATTGACACAGCCAACAGTATTACACATTCTAGGGCACTTGTAGCCTAGAGGTTAATGTACTGGACTAGTAATCGAATGGTTGCTGGTTTAAGCCCCACCACTGCCAGGTTGCCACTGTTGGGCCCTTGAGCAAGGCCCTTAACCCTTGATTGCTTAGACAATACTGCTTTGTATAAAAGCGTCTGCTAAATGCCAAAACTGTAAACATAAATTACACAGACGTGATCCCAGTACGTCTATGTATGTGAACCCGGTTAGTCTGTACAGTCTTCCTAATGACCGTTTGGTTCGAATTGGCTTAACTTACTACAAATCCCTACAAGTCGTACCAGTAGGACGCTCTCCCAGGACATCCAGCGGATGGGGAGCACGGCCCGGCCCTGAATGAGGTAGTAATCTCCACGGTACAGGTTCCGGCTCATGCCAAAATCGGCTATCTTGATGGTGTAGTTCGTCCCCACCAAGCAGTTCCGGGTGGCCAGATCTCGGTGCACGAAGTGAAGAGATGACAGGTACTTCATTCCAGAGGCGATCTGCGCGGCCAAGTCCATCAGCACGCCGTAGCTGCAAAGTCAAAGAGGGTGTAAGGTGTCTGTAACTACCGGCGCCTATACAGGTAAACTGATTCACCTCCTAATGCAGGAGGGCCGACCACTTAATATCAACCATTTATACTAATCAGGCAGGGGCCCCATCCAGCCTCATACATTTTATTTATTAGGATTTTAACGTCATGTTTTACACACTTTGGTTACATTAATGACAGGACAGGTAGTTACACATTCATCATTTCAAGTCTTTTCAATGTCATTTCATTTCATTCATTTAATTTCTAGCATTTAGCGGACGCTTTTATCAAAAGTGACTTACAGTACTGTGACACTATACTGTCTAAGCAGTTGAAGATTAAGGGCCTTGCTCAAGGGAACCAACAGTGGAAACCTGGCAGTGGTGGGGCTTGAACAAGCAACCTTTGATTACTATTCCAGTACCTTAACCACAATGCTACAACTGCATATGTCAAACACAGTCATGGACAATTTTGTGTCTCCAATTCACCTCACTTGCATGTTTTTGGACTGTCTGAGGAAACCGGAGCTCCCGGAGGAAACCCACACAGACACGGGTAGAACATGCAAACTCCACACAGAAAGGACCCGGACCGCTCCACCTGGGAATCGAACCCAGGACCTACTTGCTGTGAGGTGACAGTGCTATGAGCCACTGTGCCGCCCCTAAAACCTCATACAACTGATCAACTAATGAGTTTAAAGATCAAGTCCAACTGGTTAAACAGGTAAAATACAATTTATTTATTACAGCTGTTAGCCTTTAATTGATTAATCTTTATTGTCATTGTTCAAAACAACGAAAAAACATTTAGCAACTCTGGTTGCTTGTGGGTAAAAGCTATTTTTTAATCTGTTCGTTTTGACTTTGATTGATCTATGTCTCATTCCAGAGGGCAAGGGGGAGAACAGGTTATGTCCAGGGTGAGTGGGGTCTTTTAGAAGTGTTGTCCCAAAACATTCGCCTTTATAGTGTATCTGTAGAAAGCACTCACCTGATGGTAGCTGCGAGTTCTTGGTCCCCTCCTGAATCCCTGAGTTTATGGCGAGAAAGGAACTGGTTGAGGTCTCCGTTCTCCATGTACTCGGTGATCATACACAACGGGTCGCTCTCCACACACACGGCCAGCAGGCGGATGATGTTGGGGTCCCGCAGCCTCGAGATGATCCTGATCTCCTTCAGAAAGTCGTTTCTGAGAAATAAAACATACACATTTCGAGCTAATGAAGTAGAAACGAGTTTTCGACGCAGTGCTTGTGCATGTCCGTACCGTGCGTTCTTGCTGGCGTCCTCACGGAGGGTTTTGACAGCTACCAGGATGGGCTCGTCTCCAATATCGCTTCCATCCTCCTTCAAAAAATCCTTCAGTCCTTTCGCCTCGCATAGATGAACCTGCAGATATCATCACTATGTTAAAGATCTCGTTCGTATTTTTCGGATTTTCTGATCACTCTTGGCTTAGTGGGTGGCGCAGTGGCCTCACAGCAAGAAAGACTCGTGTTTGAGTTCTTTCTGTGTGGATTTACATGTTCTCCCTGTGTCTGTGTGGTTTTCCTCCAGGTGCTCCGGTTCACCCTGTCCTTCAATGGTCAGGACCCCCACAGGACCACCACAGAGCAGGTATTATTTAGGTGGTGGGTCAGCACTGCAGTGACACTGACATGGTGGTGGTGTGTTAGTGTGTGTTGTGCTGGTATGAGTGGATCAGACACAGCAGCGCTGATGGAGTTTTTAAATACCGTGTCCACTCACTGTCCACTCTATTAGACACTCCTACCTAGTTGGTCCACCTTGTAGATGTAAAGTCTGAGACGATCGCTCATCTATTGCTGCTGTTTGAGTCGGTCATCTTCTAGACCTTCATCAGTGGTCACAGGACGCTGCCCACGGGGCGCTGTTGGCTGAATATTCTGAATTTTATTCGATCCAAAAGTCTCCCGTCCAGTCATTTTCCTTTCCTGACCTCCTGGTCAAATAGTTTTTTAGTCTGTAGTTTCCAAAATGCCAAAACCTTGTGTGTTGAGTTTGTATTTTAAGTTCTATGTGTCGTAGTTCCAAGTTTCCTAGTCCACTGGCTTCCCGTCTTCCTAGTTATCCGACTTCTTAATCTCCAGTTCTTGTCCCGTTGTTTACCATGCTGAAAGCACGTTTGTCCTGTTGTTTAAAAGTCACCATTTATCAGCCCACCATTTATGTCCTAGTCTTTGGTCATGTGGTCTCAGGGGTTTTCTAGTCCTGGTCTTCTAGTTACTTCTTCTCTCAGAGTTTTTTCCCCAATAGCACCTCAGAGATTCATACCTGGATTTCAGAGGTAGTGGGCTTGCCTGACAGACTGCTTCGCCAATTGAGCACCATGCATGTTTTTTTTTAACATTGTGAGATGAGATTTGTTTACATCTCTTATACTTAGAATAATTAAACATGTATGGTGAATGAAAACCTCCTTGTATCCCTTCTTATCTACTGTAGCTTTGAGAACCTCATACCTGCGCCGGCTTTATCTACCATTTGTTACAAGATCTGTGAACACATATTAGGTTTGTTTTGTTGCTGACCTCTCCGAACTGGCCTTCACCCAGCTTCTCTTTGAACGTAAGCTTCTCTCTGGGGAATTCCTCCAGAGCCCCGTCCCGTCCGAGAGGCACGCTGATCGCCGTGATGGAGTAACAATGGCTGCTCCAGACGTTCTGCTGCTCCGTGCGGTGAGAGGTGTCGCCTTCGGTGTCGGATGGGAGCCGATCTGTGGATTCAGTCAACACTGCTGTACAATAATCATTACAGTTTCAAAATAAACCACCCAGATTTGACAACATTAATTGAAGGCTAATATGGAAAATGTTCACCTACGTTAGATTCAGACCCCTTGACTTTTTTGTAGATTTGATTTTTATTGGATGTAATCGCCATTTGTACCCTTAAATCTACACTTAACCACCCATAATAATGAAGTGAACACATGTTCTTAGAGTATTCAGACTCTTTGCTGTGGCACTTCAAACCCTGTTTGCTTAAATTATCCACACAATGTGTCTAGAACCCAGTCAGAAACCTGTAAGGTGCACCATTTACACTGCACTGTCAGGATAAAAGACAAGCCATGAGGTCTAAAAAACAGCTCACCTTTCAACACGTCAATGACCCTAACTAACACTTGGACTGGCTTCCGGGCACATCTCTGAATGTTACGAATGGCTTAATTACCCATTGTAGAAATTAATAAACATCTGTGGAGAGACCTTAAGTGTCAGTGTGCAGGCGGCCGCCATGGATCTGAACCAGCTTGGGAAAATCTGTCATGAAGAATGGGGATAAACTGCCCAAATCCAGATGTGCAAAGCCTGTAGGGATGCATTTATGACGGCTTGTAGCTGTAATTGCTGACAAAAGGGCTTCTACAGTATTGAGTATTAAATAAAGGTCTGAATACTTTTGTGAATAAATTATTTCATTTTGGTTTTATCTTTAATTGATTCTTGATTAATATATTCGACTGATTAAGTGTAGGTGGTAAGTATTGATGGGTAAAAATGGCTTATATCCATACAATAATGGTTATATCCATTCAAAAACAAATCCAGTTAAAAAAGAAATAAGCAAATAATCCAAGGGACTATCCACTGTATAACCATGACCCTCAGGTTCGGGACACCCCCCTTTAGTACATTCTACATGCTGTACAGATATAACAGAAGTCATAAGAACTGACGTTAAAACATTAAACCATTGGATTAGAGCTGGTGCCCCTCACCGAGATTTTCCGTGGCCTGAAATTCCGGAGATTTCCGTAATCTGGAGGGCTCCTGATAGTCGGATCCGAGTGGGAAGACTCTCTCATACGTGCTGGTGGATTCAGCATCACTAGAGAGTGACGACTGATGATGACAGAAAGCGTCTCTGTGTCCCGAAAGATGTGATATCAGTTCGTCTTCCATCGCGCGACGTGAGACCTGTAATAGAGAAGCGGTTGGTCAATGATGACTTACTTCTGCACACATCAAACTATTTTACTAGAATAAGAAAAAAGAAAGAAGTTCTGGAACCTGTTAGAAGAGTGAAGGGGCCAACACACTATACACTGTACATTACATATGCTAATACAATTCTAGGGACTGTGGAAGTACCTGATGATAAAGCTATCACACTTTTTAAAAGGAAGAGAGTTCTGGAACCTGTGAGAAGAGTGCCTGTGTGTGGGGCCAGCACACTTTACAAGCCTATGTAAAAGGGTTTGTAGACAGGGCTTGTGAGTGTTCTCATAGTCAGCACATCATGTAAAAGTAAAGTTTTGGAACCTGTGAGAAGAGAGTCTGTGGGGAAGCTATGCGCCCATGTGGGTGTGGCCAGCACTTCACGATGGAGTTTTTTTTCCAGAAGGGCGATTGTGGGTGGAGGTAAAAGGTTTTGAAACCTCGGGGCACCCAGATAGCGCAGTGGTGTATTCATCTAGCACACCAGCGCTGGGATTCTCTACTACAGGTAGGCAGTGGTCAGCAGGGCAGCTCACTAGGTTTGAGACACACCCATTGACAAGAATAATTGTGAACTGAGCCAGTAAATTCTACAAGGACAGGAAGTTCTGAAACAGAACATCAACGATCAAACTCCAACACTATCGCCAACGACTCACCTTTGCTACCATCTTCTGCCAGACCTGTCTCCACAGAATGATGATAATGATGGTCAGCAGGATGGCGATGATGGCCACCAGGCAGCCAATGAGGATGCGCGTGTTGCTGTCGTCGATTTTATGAAAGGGATCAAGTCCTGAAAAATAAGGATAATAAACCAAATGAAACCAATGAAACCGGATCCAGTGTAAAACTAGACTAAACGGCCAAAAATATTTGGACACCCGACCATAAGACCATAAGCCTAAAAAACAAATGCTATTAAAATAGTGTGATATTTGCATATGGTTTCTCACAGGTATGTCTATGGGAATTTGTGCCTGTTCAGTCAAAAGTGAATTTGTATGGCTGGGTCAAGAAAGCATTAGCTGATGTTCTGGTTCATTCCAAAGCTGTGGGACTGAGGTCCGGGTTCTGTGTAAGGCACCGGAGTTTCTTTAAACCGAGCTTTTCTTCATGTTTTTAGAGGGGCAGGGTCATGCTGGGACAAGAAAGAGCCTTCCCTAAACTGTTGCTGCACAGTTATCACCTTTACATAATTTATTTACAGCTGTTAGCAACTATTGTGGCTGAAACACATAAATAAAAAAATTTGAAGGGGTGTCCCAATACTTTTGTCCATATAGTGTACGTGAGCTCAGCTGAATTCTCACCTGGGTGAATGCTTGTAGGTGGTCTGCGTGTCCGTGGAATTTGGGACGTGTTGTACCCTGTAGCATCTGGATTTGGACAGAAGACATCCAGTCAGGACAAATGGAGCTGCTAGAAATTGACCTAAGTGTGTGTGTGTGTGTGTGCTCTGTGATGGATTGGCGACCGGTCCGGGGTGTCTCCCGCCTTTCGCCCAATTTATCAAACCCACCGTGACCCCACGGTATAACAGACAGTGAATGAATGAATGAATTGAATACCTGACTGGAAAGCAATCTCGCTGAACATCATCCAAGCATCACCGAAGGAAAACTGGCACTTGATGGCACTCGCCATGTGATTTCCCAAATCCACGGTGACGAATCGAGCCCCGGGGTTCACGCCGTCCTCTTTAGGGCTGAAAGAAACAGGCTCGGCTTCCCAGTCCGACTCGGAAGTGCTTCCGGAGCGGAAGTGGCAGACGACGTTCCGGAATATTCTGGACCTCAGTGAGAACATGTTGTTACAGTGAACCTGTAAGGACGAGCAATAAGGGTACATGACCTGATGGACATCCAAAACCATGGGCAGTAATGTCAGGGTGGTCTCCACTTTGCGGCTATAACAGTCTCTACTGTGGGGATTTTTGCCCATCCAGTAAAAAGTTTAGTTGAATCAACCCAGATGTTCAGTAGTGGTTGAGGTCAGTTCAGTAAGGACACTGCTAGATTTAAATGGACAGCTAGTTGAAGTGCATTATGGGATGGCCTTCCCTAAGAAGGCACAGTAGCAGGATGCTGCCTACGAATTAGGACAGTGCCTTTTAAGGGAACGGGCACAAACTGACATTTACATTTTTGGCACTTAGCAGAGGCTTTTATCCAAAAAACAAAGCAATTGAGGGTTAAGGGTCTTGCTCAAGGGCCCAACAGTGACAACCTGGCAGTGGTGGGCTTGAACCAGTGACATTTCGATTACCAGTCCACTACCTTAACCGCTAGGCTACACCTGTCCTTTTTTTTTGCAGATGCTTTTATCCAAAGCGACTTACAGTACTGTGTCTAAGCAATTGAGGGTTAAGGGCCTTGCTCAAGGGCCCAACAGTGGCAACCTGTCAGTGATGGGCTTGAACCAGCAACTTTTCGATTAATAGTCCAGTACCTTAACCTACAACTGTCCTTTTTTTGCAGACGTTTTTATCCAAAGTGATATAGGATATTGTCTAAGCAATTGAGGATTAAGGGCCTTGCTCAAGGGCCCAACAGTGGCAACCTGGCAGTGGTGGTGCTTGAACCAGCAACCTTTTGATTACTAGTCCAGTACCGCTAGGCTACAACTGCCTACAAATTCCCACAGACATACTTCAAAACCTTTTGAAAAGTCTTTCTATAGGAGTTAAGACTGTTATAGCTGTAAAAAAAGAGTGCAACTCTATGTAATTGGAACGTGATTCCCAACAAGCTTAAGGGATGTGAAGAAGTCATCAAACCTTCATTGATGTGAAATTTCGTATACGGTCAAACTGGAACGTCATCTCCACGTGGCCGCCGGAGAAGCTGGCGTTGTTCCAGCCCACGTAGTCGTACCCAGGCCAGACGCCGTAAACGTGGCTCCTAGTGAAATCGTCCAGCCCCCAACTCCCGTCGGTCAGCTGACCGAGACCATCTGTCATGCTGGAAAATATAATATAATATAATATAATAATATTCAAACCCTGGTTCCTAAGCCGTAGTGGGCCAGTGTGATTTACCGCTGAGCCACCTGAGCGCCCACTGTATGAAATCAATTATGTTAAATAATGAGATGCTTCTCATTGTGGCGACACTTTGGGGAAGGCCCTTGCCTGTTTCACCATGAATGTACCCTGACCTCAACCCAAATGAAGACATCTGGATTGCACCTATTGGGATTCTTGTCCAGTAACAGTGCCTGAATTACTAAATGGGTTCAAATTCCCACAGACACTTGCCTTCCAGAGAAAATGAGGCTGTTATATCGGAAAAGCAATTCCATATTGCGATATTCATCCCCATTTCTTCCCAGCCAGTTCCAGTTCCAGGTCCTCCAGCAAGGCCGATAACCTCCGTCTGTTTAGCTGAACTGTCAGTGGCTGCGGACGTTAATGTGAACTGCAAATTTTAGGGATCATTTACCTGGAACTCAGGGCTCCATCGTAGACGCTGTCGTTAAGGTAGACGTGCTGTCCGTGGAAGAGCATCACCTGGCCAGCGGGGGCGCTGTAGGACACCAGGCCGTCTGCAGCAAACAGAAAATTCAGTCTTCATTAAATTACATAAGTAATCGATTACTAAGCAGGAACGTCCTAGTAAGTTCTAGAACCTGTAAGAAAAGTGCCTGTAGGTGGATTAGGATTCCAATAAGACATCAAACTCATAAGGCAGATTACTTAGACGCTCCCTCGTTATTCAGTCAAATTATCACTCAGAATTAAGGCGCCTCAGTAGGAGCATTTTAAAAAATCTAAGAATTTAGACATGCCCTCTTCTCAAGAGCGTAGGATGATGTAGATGATGTAGAGAGTGCACTAGGTTTTCAGACAGACCCTTTGGGACGGTATGAGCATGTGCAAAGGAGGGATAACAAATACGCTACAAATAAGATAAATAAAGGAAGACGGTTCTGTACAACAGCCCTTGTGTTTGACGATGCTTGACCCCCTTTGGATCACCTAAAGCTGACCAGTACCGGTCCGTGGGTCATTTATTACCGGGCCGCACAGAGAGAATAAATAATTAGAGCTCGCTACAAGAGCAATTAAATTTCCAAAACTCTTCGGGTGTTATTGTCTCCAATCACCTCTAGGTGGGAGCAGCGTCTTGTTGCATCGAAAAAAGCTCAGGATTCACACTGATTTTTCATTCCCCCGTCAGTCCCTGAAATCGTATCTTATATGAAACCGGTCCGTTGTGCAAAAAAGCCTGGGGACCGCTGACCTAAAGGGTTTGACCGTAATGAAAAGAAGGGCTGACCTAGCCATTCGCAGCCATAAAGCTCCACCCTCATACACACATTCATGGAGTTATCGGTGACGGGCAGGAAGCGCACGAAGCGGGCGATGATGGGCGGCTCCAGGTCCTTCAGGACAACATCGTAGGTGTTCTTGTTCCCCTCGATAACCTGAGGAAAGACACAGAATAGAAGTGCACGTCCATTTAGATCTTGCCAAAACTTGCTTTAACATATCAGAAGATCAAGACTACACACTCACCCGACTGCCACTTGAGTCCCGCCAGGAGACCCAGCGGGCGCTGTCGCGGCTGTACTTGATCATGTAGCGCTGGGCGAACTCATTGCCCGCCCCATCCGCGTGGCGCCCCTGCGTCCCCACCAGGGTGATGAAGTGCAGGGTGCGAAGGTCGATCTGAAGGAACTCCATTTGTCTCTTGGCGCCGTTGGTCTCCGGGCACCACGCTCCATCGCCGTCATCGAAGTCCAATCTTTAATTCAAGGGTAAGGAAGGAAGAACAAAGAGTCAGATCCCATTACTCAATCTGTATTTAACTTTTACTGCTGCTGACCTCCACTTCTGACTGAGGAGAGCCCCCTCTGACACGTGTGCATTAACCAGCCGCTTCTTTTCACCTGAATGAGGTGGGCTTATGTGGAGATCCGTATCGCGCACAGAGAGTCAAGCACTGATCTCCATTAGCCCCCCAGGTGTCATCAATCAGCTAGTAGAGGTCATAATTGCAGCAGTTATGAGGAATCCCTATGACCCTCACTCCCCTTAAGGGGGGCAAAAACTTTTTCACAGTGCTGTACGTGTGTATATACCTGCCGTATCTAGCTGCAGTCGACTCTGACCACTGACTGGAAGCGGAGATGTCTTTATCCTGAATCTTGCCTCCGGTCATTCCCAAAGGATACCTGCACGTGGCTACCACACACACACACACAAATGTGTGTGTATAATTTACTAATGATTTACCAAAGCATCATCTTAAAGAAACTTGGCATCTAGGGAAAGTCACTGTAAAACAGCACTGAAGTTACAGTAAGTGTGGCCACGCCCACAGTTCGTTTTATTATACTTATATTAGACTTAACATTTGACTCAGTTCTTCTGGAGGTGTTCAAATTCATGGGTAGCAGCACAGCCTGCAATGTCCTCCGGTGGCTCGGTGGGTAGCACTGTCGCCTTACAGCAAGAAGGTCCTGGGTTCGATCCCCAGGCGGGGCGGTCCGTGTCCTTTCTGTGTGGAATTCTGTGTGCATGTTCTCCCCGTGTCTGTGTGGGTTTCCTCCGGGAGCTCCGGTTTCCTCCCACAGTCAGAAAACATGCAGTCAGGTTAATTGGAGGCACTGAATTGCCCTATAGGTGAATGGGTGTGTGTATGTGTGGCGCCCCATCCAGGGTGTTACTGTGTGCCTTGCACCCATTGAAAAGCTGGGATAGGCTCCAGCACCCCCCCACGACCCTGATCGGATAAGCGGTTAAGAAAGTGAGTGAGTGAGAGTGCATTGTCCTCAGGGCAACTACCGCTGGGATCTCTGGATCGAATCCCAGATGGTACTATCTGTCGGTCAGACAGACATTATTACATGTGGACATAATTGGCTGTGTCTTGGGGAGGGGGGAAATGATCAAGGTCCTGTTTGAGGTGTGTTGCTGCATTGCGCCCAGCGGTTCAGGGGAGAACCGAACCCGGCGTGACCCTGGCCAGGATGGAACAGTGGTAAAACATGAAATTAATGAATGTTCTCACTGGCAGAACACGACTTGAGACTTCACTGATGTCATTTAGCAGACACCTTTATCTAAAGCAACTTACAATAGTGTGACAGTATTCAGTCTGAGCAATTAAGGGTTAAGGGCCTTGCTCAAGGGCCCAACAGCAGCAACCTGGCAGCGGTGGGACTTGAACCAGCGACCTTCTGATTACTAGTCCAGTACCTTAACCACTAGGCTACAACTGCCACTTCATCTGTATTACATAGTGTGTAACTGTACCATTGGCAGTGCACTAATTAGGCATACTATTGAGTGTGGTGTGGTGATTTGGGACACAGCAGCTTGCAACCAAGATTCTGACCCCGTGAAACCAGCTTTGCTCTAAAATAAATGATTCTGTTTAATTTTGAACACACACACACACACACACACACACAAGGGGTTGCCTGGGCTGCAGAGTGAAGTATAACAGGCCGGTTTGTTTTAGCCCAACATACTTTCACGGAGAAGCAGGCACACTGCTCGAGCCCACACCCCGAAAGTAAACACCCAAATGCCATCCACCTTCCAGGAGGCCTTGTCCTGGACACAGAGGGCCTTTATATACCGGTCAGCAAAAAAAAAAAAGCAGAATGTGTTGAGCTTTTGGCATCAGGCAGAACTGAGAAGTAAACGCGGGACTGAAGGTCTGAAAATATTCATATTAATAACAACATACAGTATAGGGTCAAAAGTATTGGGACCCCCCTGCTAATGATTGAATTCATGTGTTTCAGCCACAAGAGTTGCTAACAAGTGTAATAAATCAATTATATAAGGAAAATTATATGCTTCTGATTTTGCAGCAACAGTTTAGCTGTTCCAGCATGAAATAAAGACATGCTCCAGTGTCCTTCACAGAGCCCTGACCTCAGCATCACTGAACAGCTCTGGAATGAACCGGAACATCAACTGAGGCCATACAAATGTCGTCATCTTTTGACTAAATGGGCACAAATTCCAACAGATATACTACAAAGTATTGAGAGAAGCCCTCTCAGAAGGGCTGTTGCTCTAACTGGTCACTCTATTTTAAGAGCATTTGTTTTTAAATGGGATGTCCAACAAGCTTATGGTCGGGTGTCCAAATACTTTTGGGCACACCATGTACGTCATTATGTACTTCATATTTAAAGAATGTATAATTTAATTGGATGAAAGAAAGAAAAAAACTACATATTTACTCACAATCTGGTCATATCTAATTCCCTATTACAATTCCTTGGACGCTTGCACCACGTACCCTGTTAAATTGACATTTATTATATTTATGTAGTATTTCATTCTACACGAATACACAATTTTGTGTATGAACAACTTGCTTTGTTATTATTAATTGATTCACTAATTGATTCCTTGATTCAATCATTTGATTCACTCCTTGAATGATTCATTCATTCATCTTCAGTTAAGTTCATTCATTCTGATCAGGATTGTGGTGGGTCAGCATAGCGCATTCAGAAACACTGGGTCCAAGGTAGGAAATACACCTTGGGCAGTTCATCCTAAGCAGTTCACCCTGGTCAAGCATGGGTTCGCAGTGGGTCCAGAGCCTGTGATAAGTTTCCTTTGGTTGCACAAGGCCGAAAAAGCATGAACATCTCCATCAACACCACTGGACTTGTTAACCTTGGCAGGCGAAACAGACACCAGACCTCCCAATTCGTCCTCCTCCGTGCTCCAAGTTCGATTCAATGACCCCTCTGTTCAAGTCTGGCAGGTAAAAAATCTGGCTCATATACTCATACTGGAACCATTGCATACCATTGCTACTCATACCGAACGCTGCATGAACCATCAAAATAAAGAAAGGCATTCAAAACGTTTTCTTACCTGGATCGACCTGTGAACTCACTGGTCCAATGAGAGCGAGCAGAACAAACGGCCATCGCGTGATGGACATTTTCCATTGGTGAATTTATTCCACCTGGAAAAACAACAACAACAACAGAGCACAATCCAAGTGTAAACAACGATACTAAGAGCAAAGCACAGGTCACTCATGTACGTGACCATACAAGGGGTCTGGGGATGTACCATGATGGCAATACCTTGACTAAAGACCAATGTTCTTTTTTTGGGGGGGTGCAGTCAAACGAACCCTATTTATATGGCCACAGACAAATCATGTAAGTTGCTGGATGTGGATTTTTGAGCCACAGTTTTTCAGGGAGCCAAACCTACGTGTTCCTGTCAACTGTTATGACTGAAAATAATACACTAACACAGCCTCGCTTTATATTCACCTACAGATTCATCTTATTTATAGATCTAGACCCAACAATCATTACTGTCTAAATCAGCCGGTGTGAAACACTACAGTTTTGATGATGACGACAGTCAGAACAATTAAAAACAAATTCTGCAATATAAACTCACCAGTCAACAGTCCAGAAACTCCACAAACAGCGGCATAAAATTCCAACACTCACATCCATCCAGTCATACGTACAAATGCAGCTCTGTTTTTACTCGAGTGAGAGAGCGAGAGAGAGCGAGAGAGAGCGAGAGAGAAAGTGAGAGAGAGAGAGAGAGAGAGAGAGGGGGAGAGAGTTTTGTGTAAGGCTTTAGTTGGCATAAAACATTTTTTTTTCATGCTTTAACCATTAAACCACATTCAGTCATTTCCCTCAGGATAAATAAAAAATCTGTCTGTCTGTCTGCCCATCCGTCTGTCTATCTATCTCTCTGTCTGTTCTTCTATCTATCTGTCTGTCTGTCTGTCCGTCCACCTGTCCGTCCGTCCATCCATCCATCCATCTATCTATCATCTATCTCTCTGTCTGTCTCTCTGTCTGTCTATCTATATCTCAGTCTATCATCTATATGTCTGTCTGTTTCTCTCTCTCTGTCTGTCTGTCTGTCTGTCTCTCTCTCTCTCTCTCTCTCTCTCTCTCTCTCTCTCTCTCTCTCTATCTATCTAATATCTAATAATAAAGAGCGGCACGGTGGCTCTGTCGCCACCCAGCAAGAAGTTCCTGGGTTCGATCCCCAGGTGGGGCGGTCTGGGTCCTTTCTGTGTGAAGTTTGCATGTTCTCCCTATGTCTGCGTGGATTTCCTCCGGGAGCTCCAGTTTCCTCCCACAGTCCAAAAACATGCTGTCAGGTTAATTAGAGACACTGAATTGCCCTATGGATGAATGTGTGTGTGTGTGTGTGTATGTGTGTGTCTGCCCTGTGATGGACTGGCGCCCCATCCAGGGTGTTACTGTGTGCCTTGCGCCCATTGAAAAAGCTGGGATAGGCTCCACCCCCCTGTCCCTGATTGGATAAGCGGTTAAGAAAGTGAGTGAGTGTTTTAATACTATTTTTTTAACAGACGTTCTATTTTGCTAGAACTTTTGTTGGCAACTTTCTGATCTCTAATCCAGCTTTTATGGAGCACGACACGCCTTATTGTTTTATACAGATGTTTTATTTAAAAAATACAGATGCAGAACTGCCAGATGTGCAATGTGCACGTTTACAGTCAAGCCGCACAGTTTTATAAACCATGAAAGCAACGTTTACACAGTGCGAGTAGTGCATAGAGCAGCTGTGGACAGAACCGATGAGCTGTTATATAGCATGTTAGCATCACTGCAACTGCAGAAAACAATTATTTATTGATTCTATAGAGCGGCCAGACAACGTAGAGCAACGAGAGGCGGAGCCAATGGTGGCGATGTAAGGTGGGCGGAGACTGCGTCATAAAGCGCTGAATACAGTTCAATAGAAGTGACAATAATATATAAATACATTCAATTAATTTAAAAAATTTATTTACTGCCCCCTGTCCCACCATGTGCTCCCTTCCACACAGACTAGTATTAGCTGGTTGTTGGTTTAAGTTGTTTTGCTGCCTGATACTGCTTGTTTAAGCTGGTTTGTGCAGGTTCTGTGTTCAAAACACAGCAAGCGGTGGGTGACAAGCAAAAAAAGCCTGAGAAAACACAACAAATGCTAGCTGGTGACCAGTAAAACCAGCACTACAACGCTACAACAGCACAACTGCTAATCAGTAACCAGCAAACCCAGTTAAAAAAACATAACCACCAATCAGTGACCACCAAACCCTGTAAAACACAACAAATGCTAATCAGTTAGGAGCAAAGAACAGCTTGATAACACAAAAAGTATTAATAAATGACCAACAGAAATCAGCCAACACAACAAGTGCTAGCTGGTGACCAGTAAAACCAGCACCTCAACACAACGGCTAATCAGTAACCAGCAAATACAGCGATAGAAAACACAACCACCAATCAGTGACCACCAAACCCTGTAGAAACACAACAAATGATTGGTGACAAGCAAAACCAGCTTGAAAACACAGCAAATGCTAACTGGTGACCAGTAAAACCAGCGCCACAACACTACAACACTACAACTGCTAATCAGTAACCAGCAAATCCAGTCATAAAAAATATAACCACCAATCAGTGACCATCAAACCCTGTAAAAACACAACAAAGGCTAATAAATGACCAGCAGAAACCTGCATAATCAGCACAACACAACAAATGCTAGCTGGTGACCAGTAAAACCAGCACCACAACACTACAACAGCACAACTACTAATTAGTAACCTGCAAATCCAGTCCTTAAAAAACACAACCACCATTCAGTGACCACCAAGAAATGTAGAAACCCAACAAATACTCATCAGTGACTAACAAAAGCTAGCATAACTCGTACAGAAACACTACAAATATCAACCGATGACTAGCAAAAACCAGCAGAAACCAGCTTTGACCAGAATCCAGATTATACTGGTCTGTGTGATGCTTCTCTCCTGATCATCATCAACTGGATCGTCCGTCCCGAGGTTTTGGAGACCAGCCGCTGCTGCCTGTCCTGTTATGGTCACAAATGTTTTCTACATTCACATTGTGGCAACGGTGGCAACCTGGCAGGTGTGGGGCTTGAACCAGCAACCTTTCGATTACTAGTCCAGTCTGGTCCCATTCTAAAACTGTGCATTTGCATCTCCTCACCAGTCTAGGAACTGTTTTTTACAAGAATTTGCACTGTGTCTGAGGGAATTTGGGCTTAATTGGGTACGGTCGGGCACTGATGTTGAATACAGTCTCGAATTAAATACATAATGCCAAAAATATGTGGACATGACCAAAAGCTTGATCCCCAACAAACAACAACAGCTTTCACTGTAGTTAGATTTTGAGTGTGTCTGTGGGGATTTGTGCCAACTATCATTACACTAATGGTAGATGACGAGGCCTGGCTTGAGGTCATGGCACTATTGCCTCACACCAGACTCGTCAAACCACGTCTGTTCGGTCCTTTCTTTGTACACAGGAGCACAGTCAGGCTGGAAGAGAAACGGGCCTTCCCCAAACTGCTTCCACACAGCTGGATGCATAGCACCTATTTGCTACAATTGATTAGAAATGGCCATTGCTGGGCGCCCAGGCGGCGCAGCGAGATTCTACACTCGGCGTTGCCACCGGTCGGCTGGGCGCCATCTAGCGGGCATAACTGGAAGTGCCTGCAGCAGACACTAATTGGCCACCATGTCTGCTAGGGCGGGATGACCGGACTATGTGGGCGGGGTCTTCAAATTACTTGTATCTCCAGTGTGAACTTATTTTATTGGTTATTTGATCACATTTAAAGAAATCTAAATAAATTTAATTGGATTTGTTCAGTCAGGATCTAACTCAAGGAGCATGATGTCCTTCACCAAAGTTCTCAGTTCTCCAGAGCTCTCATTAATAATGTTCATTAAATCTAAAGCTGTGCCTTCATGTTTAGTCAGTTTATGATTTTTAGGTCTTAATAGACCAACGTCCATCCAGTTCAGTTGAATTGAGTCTCTAACATTGAGTTTGTCGTCTCATGTTGAACTTTTACTGTCCCCAGCTGTCCCGGTCATCACTCTCGTCCGTATACGACTCGTAACCGGACGCCATGCTGGATTCTCTGAAGCCAGGAATCTCCAAGGCGCTGAAGCAGCGACTCTCGGTTAAAGAACTCTCATTTCCTTCTTCTTCTGGACCCTGACCAGAGTCCCGGTCCTGCTCTAGCTTCTTCTCGTGCTCTGTAGACTCTGAGAAGAAGTCGAAGGCATTCAGATGGATCAGCTCGGGCTCCTGCGGTGCTGAGAAACGAGGAACGTTGGGTCTCAGGGCGATCTCCAACAGGCTGTCCTGAGAGCCCACTGCAGGAGAGAAAGCAGCGGGTTACTGACGTGGCTTCACATATTTGATGTATACACTATATGGTCAATAGTATTAGGACACCTATGTATGTTTTCAAAGAGTACTCTGACAGTATCTTGTCTTAGCAATTGAGGATTAAGGGCCTTGCTCAAGAGCCCAACAGTGGCAACCTGGCAGTGGTGGGGCTTGAACCAGCGCACATCCCACCTTTCTAGGAAGAGTTTTTACAAGATTTTGCACTGTGTCCGAGGGAATTTGTGCTCATTCTGTAAATAAAAAAACATTTAGTAGGGTCGGGCACTGATGTCAAACAAAAAAGGCACTGGATTTCCTCTAGGGTCTGGCTAAAACACTCGATGAATAATTAGGAAGGGGGTCCACACACATTTGGCCATATACTCTAGTGTAGCTAAAAAATGATTAGTTTGGCTGCACCCAGAGAACAGTACTGGTGTGAATGCAAGACCCCTGCAGCATGAGGCTTCCATTTATCTGACATGGTTTGGGTTCACTCGCCCTCTTGGTGGGAGAGATCAATACAAATCAATAAATGTTTTATGGAAGTGGTTTCTTCCAGGATGATCGCCAGATCTTAACCCAGTTTGAAGACCCATTTAAAGGGGTCTTCAGTTCCAGAGACTAGTAGAACCCTTGCTAAACCAGTGCTTTACAGGTAGATGACGGGTCTGTCTGAAAACCTCCTGATCTCTCTACACAGACGCATTTTACGTCATCCTACACTCCTGAGAAGAGGGCGTGTCTAAATTCTTATATTCCTTAAAATGCTCCTACTGAGGCCCCTTAATTCTGAGTAATGATCTGACTGAATGACGAGGGAGCGTCCGACGCTTCCTCAGCGCTGAAGGCAATCCCAGCATTCAGTGCGGCACGACTTTTCTCACAAAAAATTACAAACACGCTGGACGAATGCGAAGCAACCAATGGAGTTCTTTTCACATGCAGATAAATTCTCATTGATGTTTAATCTGTATAAAAGTGCACAAGTGTCGTTTATTTGTAAATTCAGGCTTGTCAGGGACAGTTAGCTGGCGTTAGCTGGCGTGCTAGCGGGTTGTGCCGCCTCAGCCTGTCGGTGTGAACTGTCTGAGGCTAACTGTGTTAGTTTAGTGAGCTAAAACTGCGGTGGCATCATCATAGTGTGTCTAAATAATCTGCCTGATGAGTTCCATGTCTTATTAGAATCCTCTCTACTGAGGCAGCTGAAGGTGAGATGAAGTGAGGAGAAGCTTGAACACTCACTGTTAGAGGAGGACGAGTGAGATCGTAGCTCCAGCTCCTGGATGTGCGTGATCAACATGGACAGATGTTGCAGAAGCTCACCGTTCTGCTGCAGGAGCTGCTGAGCTCGATTCTGCGCCTCTTCCCTCGCCCGCGCCTCCAAACACAGCTGCTGCTGGAGCAGGACCGCCTGCGGAGAAAGAGCGGGGTTAGCAACATGAGTTTGGAATAGTGTCCAACAGGCGCACTGTCAGGTGTCCACATATTTGTTGACCCCGTACAGCAGCGCATCGTACCTGTGCCGAGGCGCTCTGGCTCTTCTGCTCCTGCTGTTTCAGTTGTTTCTGAAGGAGCTCGACACGATGGCTCAGCGAGAGACGTTCAGGACCAGAACCCACCAGTTCAGACAGTTCAATCTCCACCACCGCTTCCTCTGAGCCCTGCACACAGACAGCACTTTATTTATTTAATCATAAAAATAATAAAAACAATACAAATTAAACAGAGACTTTTTTCTCTTTTTCTATCTGATTAACCAAAAGGTCAAGCATACTTACAACCCCAAATCAGAAAAAGTTGGGACAGCATGGAAAATGTAAATAAAATAAAAACACAGAGTTTCTAACATTTACTTTGACTTTTATTTGATGTCAGAGATCCTGAGATATTCATATTTTATTTGCTCAACTTCATTTTAGTAGTTAATTTTAGTCACTCCTGTGATGCAGCATTAATGCAGAAAAGTACATTAAGCAACATGTGCTGCCTTCAAGACGTCGTCTTTTCCAGGCACGTCCAGCATTTTTCAACAAGACGATGCAAAACCACAAGCTGCACACATTACAAAGGCATGGCTGTGGAAGAAGAGGGTACGGGTACTGGACTGGCCTGCCTGCAGTCCTGACCTGTCCCCAATAGAGAATGTGTGGACAATTGGTTGCACATCTTAAGACGTGTTTGCAGGAAGAACGGGACAAAATAAAAGCTGAAACACTAAATCACTTGGTCTCCTCGGTGGTGAAGTGTGGTGAAAAGGAACGGCAACATTACAAAGTGGTAAATGCTTTACTGTCCTAACTTTTTTTGAAATGTGTTGCAGGCCAGAAATGCAGGAATGGATGTTTATTAACAAATGAAATGAAGTTGAGCAAATAAAACATGAAACATCTCAGGTTCATCCTGTCTGACATCAAATACAAGTCAAAGTAAATGTAAGAAACCATGCTGTCCCAACTTTTTCTGATTTGGGGTTGTAGATAAAATCTATAAAAATACATAAAATCATTGTAAAAGAAGCTTGGAAGCATCTCGACTCCTCAGCTCAGCATTTTCTGAGTTAAAAGCTTCACCTCTTGGACTGCTCACACACTTCTTATGCCTCACACACTAGATTTATGATCTTTATGCTAATCCATCAGCCCATCCATTTATAATCTCTGATGTTAACGTGTCTACACAGAAGGAGACGTGTTCTGCTCCCATGATTAATGAATAAAATCACTAAATAAAGCCACATGAGTGCATGTAGGTGACACCTTTGCGTCCTTCTGCACCGACTCGTCTGTGATTCCATCAGAGTTTGGATTCTTCTCCGATTCGTCTTCTCCGGTCTCCTCCTCACCCCTCACCAGCCACTCTGCCAACGCAAAAGTACTCAGTCAGTTTCGAAAAGTACGATTATACGCTATACAAAGCCAAAAGTAGTTGGACAGCTGACCATGTGCTTGTCGGACATAACGTTTCATAAGGAGATGGTATTGAAACAGAGCCTCCGTACAGAAGGCTGCGTCCCAAATCAAACCCTAGTAAACTAAATAGTGTGTCTAATAAATTCAAGGAAATATGTGCTTAAATTCACGCACCTTGTTTCAAAAATCACCGATTTCAGAGCCACATTTCATTAAATTACACTCATACATTAAATGATAGAATAAATGGAAGCTACAACACACAGAACAGCTACTTTAATAGTTGCATGTACACCTACAATGGTGCAAGGCTCTGTCTCAAATACGAAAATACTCATCTGTGTTTTGTTTGGTTTGATTGGCTGCTTTAGACTTTGACATCTTGGACATTTTGACTAATTGATTGCTAACATTTTGAATTTTACAGCAAATTGCATTGCACTATGCTGTGCTGTATCGTTTCACGGTCTGTGACATGATTTTTAGGGCATTAGAAATAGTGCACCAACTGTGGTGTAGTTACAAACCATGTAGCTGATGTCATGTCTGTAGGAAAGAGACGACTAGACGACTGTTCAAACAGAAGCACTCACCATCAGCTGTGTCCAAGCTCTGCTTATGACAAACCTCGAATGCCTGGCCAACCGTCTGGACGATCCTCACAGCCTGGCTCTAACACCACAACAACGAGAGAGAGATATAATAAACACACACACACACACACACACACAGACACATATATACACACACAAACATATACACCGATTAGGCATAACATTATGACCACCTTCCTAATATTGTGTTGGTCCCCCTTTTGCAGCTCCATACACAACAAACTGCTTCAGCAATCTGAGCTACAGGAGCTCGTCTGTTGGTTTGGAGATGCTCTGACCCAGTCGTCTAGCCATCACAATCTGGCGCTCGTCAAACTCGCTCAGATCCTCACGCTCGCCCATTTTTCCTGCTTCTAACATCAACTTTGAGGATAAAATGTTCACTCGCTGCCTAATATATCCCCCCCTCTAACAGGTGCCGTGATGAAGAGATAATCAGTGTTATTCACTTCACCTGTCAGTGGTCATAATGTTATGCCTGATCGATGTAAATATATACACACACAATTGGTGAGAAATATGATTTAGTGGATGAGCAATTTATTAGGTACACTTATCTGGCACAAACATTTATTCACTATTTTATGAGATACACAATCACTGACTGTAGAGCATTTGTTGCTCTGTACACTCTATACACCACCTGTACCCAGTTTATTATCTGAAAGGACTGCACAGGACTGCCCTTGACTAGATGTTTTTGGCTGGTGGAGCGTTCCCATCCTACAGTAACACTTACATGGTACTGAGCTGGTAGTGTGTTGTTCTGGTATGAGATAGCAGATACAGCAGTGTTGTTGGGATTTTATTAGGAACACATACCCTGTTAGTGCCCGTTGTAGGTAGACAGCAAGTGCAAATGGTTTTAAAATGGCATTTTTATGTGTCCCAATACTTTTGAACCGAGGCTGCATACATTTCAAAGTCATTTTATTCATTTGAAATGAATATGGGCGTCGCCACTCTGTGCCTGTTCATTCTTCAGCGCCGATCAATGGACTCTTTGACGCAGAGTCAGTAAAAGAGATAAACAGACCTCCCCCGGACTCATCAGTATTCCACCCTGATCCCCCTGATCCCTCACACCTCCACCCTCCACTCCACAACCGTCCCAGACCAGTTTATCCGCTCTGTCTGGACGGACACATCAGCCGAAGCGTCCACTCACACCTTTTACGATACAGAATAAGTCACTGACCTTTCGCTTGGATTTGAAGACGTTGCAGCGGAACACGTTGCTCTTTTTATCCTTCGCGATGTAACTGAAGATTTTCAGGTCCTGCGAGTCGTGGGAGACGTAAAATATTCTGGTAATGGAGAGAAATACACGTCAGGTAATAAAACGTGGTAATAAAATGCTACTTAAATCACGCCGACTACAATATTACGGAAATAGAGCTCCCGGAGGAAACCAGAAAATAAGAGAAAATACATGTATCCAAATTTTCTGCACAGTTTAGGGAAGGCCATTTCCTGTTCCAGCATGACTGTGCTCTGCACAGAGTCCTGACCTCAGGCCCACCGAACAGCTTTGGAATGAATCAGAACATCAGTTGACCAGCGCCCAGCCATACAAATGCGTCATATTTTGACTGAATGGGCACAAATTCCCACAGTCTTTTGAGTAGCCTTCTCAAAAGGCTAAGAAAATCACATAGACGTGGCTCTATTTAAATAGCATTCATTTTTGGAATGGCACGTCCAACAAGCTGATGATCAGGTGTCCAAATACTTTTGGCCATATAGTGTACATTTTTCCCCTGAGATACACTTGTTTTCAACCATAAGTGGACCTTGATCACGGAACTGTGTGGTCAATACTATAATGTACTAATAAAGAAAGAAAGAAAGAAAGAAAAAGAAAGAAAGAAAGAAAGAAAGAAAGAAAGAAAAAAGAAGGAAAAAAGAAAGAAAGAAAAAGAAAAAGAAAGAAAGAAAGAAAGAAAGAAAGAAAGAACGAAAAAAAAGAAAGAAAAAAGAAGGAAAGAGAAAAAAGGATAAAAGAAAGAAAAAGAAGGAAAGAAAGAAAAAAAGAAAGAAAAAAGAAGGATAAAGAAAGAAATAAAAAAGAAGGAAAGAAAGAATAAAAGAAAGAAAGAAAGAAAGAAAAAAGAATAAAAGAAAGAAAAAAGAAGGAAAGAAAGAAAAAGAAAAAAAAGAAAGAAAAACAAAGGAAAGAAAGAAAGAAAGAAAGAAAAAAGAAGGAAAGAGAAAAAAAGAATAAAAGAAAGAAAAAAGAAGGAAAGAAAAAGAAGGAGAGAAAGAATAAAAGAAAGAAAGAAAGAAAGAAAAAAGAATAAAAGAAAGAAAAAAGAAGCAAAGAAAGAAAAAGAAAAAAAAAGAAAGAAAAACAAAGGAAAGAAATAAAGAAAGAAAGAAAGAATGAAAGAAAAAAAGAAGGAAAGAGAAAAAAGAATAAAAGAAAGAAAAAAGAAAGAAGGAAAAAGAATGAAAGAAAGAAAAAGAAAAAGAAAGAAATACGAAAGTGTTTTAAAGCAGGATCATAGTTTTTTAAGGTCGTAATTAACACTAAAACTAATCAGTTGATGATTGTTACCTGTAAATGGGATCCTGAGCCAGCATGGTTTGGGTTTCGTCCCAGCTGTAGGCATTTTTCTGCAGTAAACACATAACGTAAAACAAATAAATAAACAGATAAAAACAAATATTTTATTTAGAATACATTCTGAAATATGTTCATGGTAAATACAATCACTAACAGACTCTTACCTTTTTCTTCTTACTCAGCACCACCTTGACGCCGTCCACCGCCACCACCAGGCTGACCTTCGTTTTCTTGATATTCTTCACTTTAAACTCGTACTGCCGATATAAAGCAGGAAGAAAGAATTATAAACACTCGTAACACACACACGGATCAGACATAACACAATCATAACCATCTATAATACATTTACAGCTGGTGATACTTACTGAACATTCATTCATTCATTCATCCACTTATTTTTTTGTTTTACCACCATTTCATCCTGGACAGGTTGCCAGTCCATCATAGGACAAGCGGACACACACACACATACACACACACATACACACACACACACATACACACACACACTCATACACACACTCACATACACACTTACTGCAATTTGTAGTAGCTCCAGTTTGGACTGCATCAGGAAACCGGAGCTCCCGGAGGAAACCCACACAGACCAGCCGGGAAATCAAACTCAGGACCTTATTGCTGCGTTATTGTTGTTTGAGTTTTTATTATTATTGTTGTTGTTATACTTGTTATTGTATTAGTTGTTATTATTTTTATTCTTCTTCTTATTATTGTTATTATTATGTAAGTTGTTTTGCTATTATTATTATTGTTAATATTATTATTTTCACCATTATTATTTTTTATTATTATTATTATCATTGTTATTATTATTATTATATTATCATTATTATCATTGTTATTATTATTATTGTTATCATTATTATTATTATTTTCATCATTTTCATCATTATTATTTATTATTTATTATTAGTATTGTTGTTTTGTTGTTGTTATGTTATTATTATTATCATTATTGTTATTATTATTATTGTCATTATTATTATTTATTTATTTATTATTATTATTAGCATTATTATTTTTATCATTATTTATTTATTTATTTATTTATTTATTATTATTAGCATTATTATCATTGTTATTATTATTATTTCCATCATCAATATTATTTATTTATTTATTATTATTATTATCATAGTTGTTTTGTTGTGTTATTATTAGCATTATTATTGTCAATATTATTATCATTATTACGGTGATGATATGGATGGTGTTTCTCCAGAACATCCTGTATTCTGTTGGAGGCTTGTTAATGGCTGTTTCATTGCTCCTCTAATCCATCCATCCATCCATCCATCCATCCATCCATCCGTCCATCCATCAATTGCCACTGGCCCTCAACCCTCAAGTATTGTAAGTCGCTTTGGATAAAAGTGTCTGTGTATGCCGAAAATGTAACTGGTTCTTTTCATCATGTGCCCAAAATAATGGGGCTTCAGTTCGGTCATCTGGGTTTCGAGTGGGAAGTTTGATTTGATTCGGTCAGAGATCCATTCGTTTGTTTTCTTTAAGGTCTGAGGTCCTTTAGAAGGCTTCATAAGCAATGAAATTAAAAGCCATCGATACTCTTCCTGTCCTGCTTTTTTACTGTCCAGCTTTAACATCCATAAAGAGCCTCAGAGAGGAGCACACAAAGAGGAGCAGAGTCCGGTCAGTTCTGACGTCTGAATCATTTCTGATTCAGTTTGGAGAGACGAATGTTTACACTTGAAGATCTTTTCCATTTAGTTCATTCTTGTTCTGCTGAGTATCGGTCTGATTGAGATTCAGAGGAGACTGGCAGAAGAAATTGGACCAGGGTGTGAAATTAAAATGTAGATCACAAAGCTGCAGCGCTCAGTGATCAGGAAGCCGTAAGAGATCCGGGATTTATTTATGTTATCGTTTGATTGCCGTTAGCTCCTTCAGCTAGCATTCGATTAACCTGGTTGAAGCTGGTTTTCTTTCCAATGCGTCATTTAAAGCCACAACCTACATAAACTCATCGATCTGTTATTTACCTCCAGCTCCCCGCGTCCTATAAACAACCCTGATTGGATCGTAAACGATCCACGACGATAAAACCCGAGCCGTCTATTAAAAATTGGGAAGTTTTTTTTTGCTGTCAGGGCAAACTGGTGCAATGCTGCTGTCATAAATCTGAAGGGTGGCGCTGGAGAACGTCCAGAAAGGAAATGCCCTTGGCAAGCAGTGCAGCGAAAGGAAAAGCTGTGCACCCTGGACGTTTCTTCCAAATTTCAAACACCCGCCTTGTCAAATCTGGGCAACATGGCCCCCCCCGTCACACAGCCGGGTCGTCTCCTTAGACGAACACTACAGAGCCCAGGAGATTCAGGACGTCTTTTCTGGCCGACGCTCTGACCAATAGAAGTCATGAATGTAAAGTGTGGGTGTGGGCATACTTTTGGTCATGCAGTGGTCACATGTACACATACAGGCCACTTTAATAGGAACGCCTATACACTTGCTTTTTAT